>NW_011499878.1:1467827-1479302 GCF_000495115.2 Populus euphratica | reverse complement strand
TAAAAAATATTTTAATATATTTTTAAATAAAAAAAACTATATTACCAACCAAACACAAATT
Organism: Populus euphratica; assembly: GCF_000495115.2. Lineage (NCBI taxonomy): Eukaryota > Viridiplantae > Streptophyta > Magnoliopsida > Malpighiales > Salicaceae > Populus > Populus euphratica. Next base: position 1,479,241 of record NW_011499878.1, on the reverse strand, counting down.
AAAGTAGGCATTGTGAGGTCTAGGGGTGGGAAAAAAATTAATTAAATTGAGAAAACTGAATAAAAATAATTCATAACAAAAAATTAATCAGAATTTTTTTAAAAAAAATGATTAGTGCAGTTTGGTTTTAGTTTTACAAATTTAAAATAAAAAAATTGAACTGAACTGAATCTAAAAAATTAAAAAATAATTAAAATAAAAAAATAATCAGTTTAAACTCGTTTTAATATTTTTTAAAAAACAAAATTTAATTTAATTATTATTATTTTTTATGAAAATCAAACTGAATAAAAAATAATTACATGAGATCCACTTGTGTTAAAAAAACTTTTCTTTACCTCTGGCTATTCTAGACATGGCTCAGTGTTTATTAACCCATCAAAGCTTTTACTTGGCCCGCTTTTTGTGGACGTCGTGGTCCAGCTGTGTGTGTATTATATAGATTATCAAGAAAAAGAAAAAAAGATTCATTTTTTTTTCTCTTTTCTTGAATTAAAAATTCTTGAAGAATTTGCTAATACCGAGGAATGTAATTTAATCTTAATTAACATGTAAATCAATCCAATAAAATCAAATGAAAAAAACCCATCACAGCTGCTATATTTCTTGTAAAATATAATTACTCTTTTTTCATGCAAGAAATAAAGTATCTTTACCTCTATTACTAAAAGTCTAAAAGCACTTTAGCTCTTTTTGGTAAAAACGTTTTTAAAAGCCAATTGTTAAACCAATTCTGTACTTTCAATAAAAATTTCGGGTCACTTGACTAATTAAGACCTATTCAGTAACACTGTAGTTTTTACTTTAATTTTTTTAAATTTTTCTAACTTTAAATATATTAAATTAATTATTTTAATATTAAAAATAAAATCAAATACAATTACCTAACAGCCCAAACCCAACGCTAAACCTTTAGGATGATAACTACAATAGAGTTTAACCAAAAGTTTTTTTAAAAATTAATTTAAATTTACTTTTATTTTCATATTTTTAATATATTTAAATTAAAATTAAATTAAATTTTTTAATATATTTTTTTAATATATATTTTTTAAAAATAATTTAAAAAAACAACTTTTTAATATATTTTTTTAATATATTTTTTTTAAAAATAATTTAAAAAAACAACTCAAACAAAACTCGATCGTGGAGAGTTTATTGAGCAAAGAGTTTGAATGCTGACGTGTCTGCATATATAGGCATGTAAATGATTCAGTGCACTGCAATACTTGTGCCCTTGCAAGTCCTTTGTCAACGTTAATTGGTTGACTTGGCGTCAAATTCCAGTCACACAACAAGGTTAATTAACAGTCGAGTCCAGCCTGTCCTTCCTGTGCTATTAATCGGGGTTCGATCACTTTTTGCAAACCATTTCCTTTCTGCTAGTTTTTTAATATTATGATAATAATTGTTTTTAAAAATATTTTATTATTTAAAAATATATTAAAATATTATTATTTTAAAAATTATTTTTAACAATTATACATCAAAATATTTTAAAAAACAAAAAAATAATTTTTAAAAATATATTCAAAATTTTTAAGAAACGCTACTGGGCTGTAAAAACAAACTGCTACAGACTATTAAAAAATTTGAAGAAAATAGTGAACGCGTACTTCTTCTTCGTTAAGATACATACACACGCACGCACTGACGCACACACAAAAACATGTGCTAAACCCATAGGAAAATAGGATGTTATCTAAACTTTAGAATGAAGAACTTTCTACTATATATATATATATATATATATGGCAAAAACATGTGCTAAACCCATCGGATGCTATCTAAACTTTAGAATGAAGAACTTTCCACTATGCATTTGGAAAATTCCAAAAATACTCACCTTACCATTTGCAAGCCATGAACATAAAGTAATTTTTATAATTAATTAATTAATTGAATTATTATTAGATTTCGTTGTATATATATCCACATCTAGCTAACCTATTAGATAACGTCTAATGCCTATCTCAAAATAAAAAAATGCAGAGATAATAAAAATATATATTTATTGTTTTGAAAGTATATAAACTCGCATTAAAACTATCTTTTAATTAGTTATTGTACTAAATATGTTTCTATCGCAACCATTCTTATTTTTTATTTTCTAAAATGATAGGTAATATATATTAAATAGAGAGGCCTTGGACCTTTCGTTAAAAAAAAAAACAAAAAACAAAAACTACAAAACAACTGCTCCAGTAAGTCTAATATTATCCATCCCGATCGATTTCTAACAAGTTACAAGGGACCATTGTATAATCAGCGCGGTAAACCAACCCTCGGTATCGTGTATGCATGCCAGCAGGATGTCCTGTCTTTGCATGCACCTACTCTCTGTTTTTTATTCTCAAATTCTAGCTATAGATACTGCCACGGCCCTTTCTCCTATTTCATGCGGTCAAACAAGGAGTTCGAAACAAAACTGAAAGCTCTAGTCTCCAGTGGTGACTATACTTTAGCAATGGCTATTTCGAAGCTTTTGATCGCTTCGCTTGTCGTATCTCTTCTTGTTCTCCAGGAGGTAAAGTATTCATGAGTCTTACAGCGTATATATGTCCTATAATTTGGATTTGAGGGTTGTCAAGTTCATTTCTTCCTCTCTATTTTCTTTGAGGCTCAACCTTCGATTACTAAAAATATACATAAAAAACATGGCATTTGAATGATGCAGGTGAACGCAAGTATAGGTGTAAGCTCTATTGCTGGGAAAAACATCGGTACGTAAACTCTTGAACCTGCCCACAACATCATCAGCTGGTCAAGTGGCTTATGTTAATTAACGAATTAATACATAAAAAACTACTCCTAAGTTCATGTAATGGAATTCACTATGGTTATTTTACATCTTAATTCCTCAGTATCAAGTTAAATTATTGTTTAAACATTTGCTAGCACCTCTTAATTAAATACTTAATTCATGGGAATTCATTTGGCTTTGTGTGCAGATTGTGGCGGGGCTTGCAAATACAGGTGTTCCTTATCCTCTAGGCCACATCTTTGCAATAGGGCTTGCGGGACATGCTGTGCACGATGCAAATGTGTCCCTAAAGGCACTTCCGGCAACCTAGATACTTGCCCTTGCTATGCCACCATGACTACTCATGGTGGCAGACGCAAGTGTCCTTGAAATCAGCCTTTACCTCCTTGTAAAAAGCACATAGTGATTCTCTACATATATCAATAGTAATCCTTGGAGTTTGAGTACTATAGCTATGAGGGATGTCGTTTTCTTCAGTTTTCCTTTATTTTTTTTATTGTTTGTATTATATATTTTCTGAATTTTTTGTTTTTATGGATTTCGTTTTACTCTACTTTCTTTATGCAGGTGAAATTTGAATCAAATTAACAATTGATACATTACGATAGGGTTTTAGCCCCTGGTGCTTTTTTTTTTTTTTTATTGCGTGGAATTTGGGTTTATATACCTTCTAGGTATGGTTTGGATAAACCTTGGACGATAGCGCAATCGATTTGACATAAGTGTTAGTTAAAATGTGCTTGTGAGTCCGATCGGCAGTCGATGATGATGTGCGAGGAGGTGATTTTTTAACTTTTGTGGGAGGCCTTTGAACCATGATCTCACAAGCCTTCATCCCACCTTTAAATCAATCAATGAGCTACCTAACAAGTTGAGTCTTTCATGATTAATAAACATTATCCAAAAATATTTTAGACTAGTAATAATAATTATTTTTTTAAATATTTTTTATTTAAAAATATATTAAAAAATTATTTTTAATATTAACATATTAAAAAAATCAATAAAATTTAATTTAAAGTAAAAAAATAAAAAAATTCATATTTATTTAAAAATAATTTTAAAACACAAATGTGTTTTAATCCCCATGCCAAATTCACTCTCATAAGAAAAATTATCAAGCACTTTCATCCATATTAATTAGAATAAGACTAGGTTAATCGGTTCAACTAGTAAATTAGATTTTTTTAATGGTTTGGTTTAAAATATGAACTATGTTTTAACATGTCTATAAAAATTGATTTTAATTAAACTAAATCTATTAAGAATCAAATTGAATCGTATTCAAAATAAATCCACTCCTTGTCTCTTTATAAAAATATAGAAATAAAAATACTTTTATTTATATTATTTTTAATATCAACATATAAAATTATATATAAAAATAATCACTCTCATAAGAAAAATTATCAAGCACTTTCATCCATATTAATTAGAATAAGACTAGGTTAATCGGTTCAACTAGTAAATTAGATTTTTTTAATGGTTTGGTTTAAAATATGAACTATTTTTTAACATGCCTATAAAAATTGATTTAAATTAAACTAAGTCTATTTAGAATCAAATTGAATCGATTCAAGATAAATCCACTCCTTGTCCCTTTATAAAAATATAGAAATAGAAATACTTTTATTTATATTATTTTTAATTTCAACATATAAAATTATATATAAAAATAAAAACACGTTTAACTGCAGTGCCTGTGCTCTGGAATTAGGTGCACGCACATAGTACAGCTGTGGGGTGATCTCCTACAGCTGGCAGAGCCACTCTGTGGAGGTTCTTGTGAAGCTTTCAAGCACATAGGTGATAGCGGCCCGTGCTAGCATCGTTTCCAATTCATAAATAGACTTCCTATTAGATCATAAAACGAGTGAGCTTGACCAGGATTGGCCTCGTAGCTTGTCAGGAACTTTGCTATCGTTCATCAACTCAGTAGTTTCCCCATTTATCATACACCAGAAAAGCATCGCGCGAGTTGAACTAAAGCCTATCCATGATCTCCTCAGAGAAGAGAAAATTAGCTCGGCTGGTCCATTTTGTACCGGGACAACTTTACCAATTAATTTCGTGATATTTCACACATTTTAATACTGAAACATCCATGAATATCCCAATTGAAAACATGATAAGATAAAACTGTGCTTTTTTGCCAAATATTTTTTAAATTTTGCTATTCTATCAATTTGTTTTATGATTTATTGTGATAATTCACACATTTTATGTGCCTAGTTCCAAAACTATGTCCCCTCAATCTGGTCATCACTTCCAAACACCCCTTAGCCAGGAGTCCTGGGGACTGTTTAGAACAGAAATTTACAAGCCACGATGATATATTATGGTAGCTTCTATTTTTCTCCATGGAACAAGTAATCATGTCACGTATGACATCTAGAATCAAATTGAATACGCTATCTCCTCCCTTCCAGTGCCCATAGTTTTAGTCGTTTTGCGCATCATCGATCTTCATCCAAGCTCTGATTGCTTTTTAGATGGTGAAAGATCTGTCACATCTCCGCGTATAATAATTGCAGAAGGGAAGAGTACTATACACTAGTAGAGGGAGGTTATTGACAGAAAGAGCATGAGCATCCACTAAGGAATTACAAAATTTCTATGGACCCTTCCCTCGTTCACTCTAGATGATTCCAAAGGCTCTTCTCGACCATACTTTCCTGACAGCTCAATGGTACTCATACACCACTTCTCATTTTTTTCCCCTCTTCCTCCTAGTATTATAATAATAATAGTATGGTCCTCAATGAACCATACTAAGAATTTTGAAAAAAAAATTAAAAATCAAATTTACTGAAATAATTTGAATCTTTTTTACGCAACGACCTTTTAATATGCTTCAAGAAATTTACTCATATATATATATATAATTGAAAAAAAAACTAGATAAAGAATTTTGTGGTAATTCCGGGTACCCAAAATTTTCCCTTGCCCAGTTTTTTGAAATTTATTTAGAAAAGTTACCCTAATTTTCCATTTTTTATTAAAAAAATCAACCGAATTACTTTAAAAAATTCGAGTAATTCAATCATCCCTGCCCGCCTTGGCCTCTTTTGTCATTGCCATCAAAACGTCTCTATAAATACCGAGACCCTTTCTGTTTAATTTGCACGCAAAGTTTTAAGGTTTCAATTTGAGACAAAGAGATTGAGCTCTGTTGAATTAATTAGTCTTTGGCAATGGCTATGGCCACCAAGTTTCTGATTGCCTCACTTCTCCTCTCTCTTCTTGCTCTCCATTTTGCCGAGGCTGGTCATGATCCGGTAGTGTTTAATTGTCTTTTTTCTTCTTTTTTTTCATGTTCATGAGGTCCTTTTCTTTTCCCATTGCTCACGTATGTAAAGTCTTGTAATATCGTTTCATCTAAATAACATGTTGTTTCATATTTGATGCAGGTGAACTCGAATCTTGCTGCGAGTTCTCCCCCGAAAAAAATTGGTAATTTTATTTCCCATAATTTAACCAATTAATCAAATTAAATGATTAAATATGATCAATAAATAAAATATATCAACAGTGTCCCAACAGGTAAAATTTTGAATTTTTATTTTTAAAGTTAGTATACCTGATTTGTCCCATTACCTCACTCACCACTCAACTTGGATTATAGGTTGAGTTTGGTTAATCCAAGTAAATCTAAAACGATATAATTTAAAGATTACACACACACACACACATATATATAGATATAACATGAAGAGAGAGAGAAAGGAGAAGACTTCGTGCCTAATCATGCATGCATGTTAATTTGGTTTCGTTTTTCAGATTGTGGAAGCGCTTGCAAGGCAAGGTGCCAGTTATCATCGAGGCCACGCCTGTGCAATAGAGCATGTGGGACTTGTTGTTCAAGATGCAGCTGTGTTCCTCCAGGAACAGCCGGTAACTATGAGGCTTGCCCCTGCTACGCCAGCTTGACTACCCATGGCGGCAGACGCAAGTGTCCTTGAAGCACATCTAATTTCCGAGCATCTCATGATTTTAATCATACTTATGTTAGATTTTGGTAAATAAAAAGAGTGGAAAGAAATACAGCAGGAAGTATGAAAAGCTGAAAATCTGGTTGTTTAATTGCAATAATTATATAGTTTCATTAAATGTACTTTGTCTTCGGTATGTAATCTCTCCTTTTAAAAAAAAAAAATTAAGCAGTCCGAAATTCTATGGATGTGTGTCTCTGTTGAAACATGAAATGAAGATAGTTTAACTAGTGAAAAACTACCTTCAACTTTTGATCAACCGTAACTTAGATCCTGTTTGTTTTTAGATGCAATCATTTTGATGTTCTTGATAAGGTGCCACCGCATGTTGCCAGAGATAGGAGGCAAATGGGTTCCGAGAGGGTTGTGTACATATTTTATATGCGTGGCCCTATATGAAACAAAAAATTGAAGTCTTCCTCTCTCTAAGAAATTATTCTAGTTTTTGCTTCTCTCGGAAAATTATCTCTGCTTCATCCGTTTGCCTCTCATTAATAAACGATGCCTTAGTCCCAGATTGTTTCTTGATCCGATTTAGGTTTCTGACTTTCTTCTTTTTTTTTTATACAAAAAAATAGGTATATCGAATTGCTTCCAATAAAAAAAAAGGTATCAATCGATTAGTTGGAGGCCAGCTATGATGCCCCAAAACAGAGCATGGACGCAAAGGAATCAAGATTAGGTCGTAGAACTTCAAATTTTATCATGTCTATGCACCTATGTGCTTCATGATAGACTCAGTACTCGATGTGCATGCAAGTCTCAGCCGCTTCATTGTGTGTGGTGAGATGGACTTGCATAGAATTTGATAGAGTACAGAATGGTTACTTGGAATTTGATACAACAAGCAAATTTGACATTTGGATCATCTTGGATAAGTAAATAATTTCATAACGTTGATGCCTAGGATGATATTGAAGAGCAGTAGTGTGAAGTTATGCACATAGGTAGAGGAAAATCTTAGCAAGATGAGCCGCGAGCAGTGTCCTGCTTGCTCTTGCATAGATGTTCTTATTATGGTATGTACACAGTATTTCTCTTTAATCATGGTGGGAACGAAGTCCTTTTCTTGATTTTGAGGTTAGTCAACAAAGAGTTTTGATGTATATACATGTTATTTTTTCTTAAAACTCATGTTCAAAATAGTTAAAAATAGAGAAATAATCCAACATATCTAAGATTTGACAGAATGCCAAGCATAAATTATACGGAAATAGCTTGCTTTCAAACCTAACATAATTGAGTTTTAAAATATCATCTATGCTGTTGTGTCTGCAGATAAACTATTGAAAAGATTCAGTGCACTGCAATAATTGGTGCAGTTGTATTGATAGATGGAAACATTACAGCTTAAAGTCTTTTGTCTTCGCATCATCTACGAAGTCACAAAACAAAGCTTAATGGCTAGTTTAGAGTCCAAACGAGTCCACCTTGGCCATTTTTTCACTCTTTGATTTTCACAAGCCATTTTTTCTACGATAAAAAAAAGAGTGCTGATTGTTTATATGGAAGAGCAGGAAGTGAAATGTTGAGAACGTAATTCTCTAATATATAAAAAATAAATGTAAGTGAATGGGGCTGCGTTTCTTTTTCCTTTGAATTCGAGAAAATTTGTTTCTAATTTTATATTGAGTTTTAAAAATGTATTTAATCTGAAAAAATAATAAATTATTTTTTTTTGTATTTTTCAATTGTTTTTATATGCTAAAAAATATTTCTAAAAACATCATGTATTATATAAAAAAAAAACCTGCTCTGGATTATATTCTTCCCAAATCCTACCAAGTGACAATAGTATAAAAAATAAAAAAAAACCTGCTCCGGATTATATTCTGCCCAAATCCTACCAAGTGACAATAGTATAATTAGAGTGGTAGGCCTACTTCAGTTTCGTATATGCATGCCAGCAGGATGTCCCGTCCTTGCTTGCACCCACTCTCTGTTTTTATCCTTGCAGAGTGGCTATAAATAGTGGCACCCTTTCTCCTGTTCCACGCATTCAAGTGAACAGAGTTCGAAACATAACTAAACATCCAATCTGCAAGGGTCTAATTAAGCTTTATCAATGGCTATTTCAAAGCTTTTGATTGCTTCCCTGCTCTTATCTCTTCTTGTGCTCCATCTTGCCGAAGCTGATCAGAAGGTAAAGTCTTAATTCTTCAAGAGTATGTGCTCCTTTCAGATTTGAGTGTTGTCGAGTTCTTTTCTTTCTCTTTTCTGCGCTCAATCTTTCAGTATTAAAAAGATAGAAAACGACACTGCATTTGACTGATGCAGGTGAACTCAAATCAAGCTGCAAGCTATCTTCCTGGAAACAGTATCGGTACGTAAATAAAAGAACCCTATTCACCTATTTAATTGCTTAGTTTATCAAGATTAAATTAAAATATTGTTTACTATTCATTTACTTGATTAATGCGCCTTAATTTTGTTATCTACGCAGACTGTGGTGGCGCTTGCCATGGTAGGTGTTCGTTGTCCTCTAGGCCTCGTCTTTGCAAGAGGGCTTGCGGGTCATGCTGTGCCCGATGCAAATGTGTCCCTCAAGGCACTTCCGGCAACCTGGATACCTGCCCTTGCTATGCCACCTTGACTACTCGTGGAGGCAGACGCAAGTGTCCTTGAATCTAATCAGCCCATTACTAAAATCCACGCCTTCTCTGCATGTATCAAGAATTAATAACCATTGGAATTCCAAAAAAAAAAAGATGCGGAGGTGTACTTTCTTACCAGATACGAGGGATATGTCGTTTCCTTTATTTTTCTTTAGTTTGTAATTTTTTTTCTTGAATTATTTGTGATGAACATTGAATTGTAATGGCAAATGTTTGGAAATAAAATACCGGGTTTCGTTTTTCCTCTCTTAATGTAAGATAAATTTGATTCAAATTATGTTATTGATTAACTAATATTTGCCAACCGTTCATTAGCTTTCAAATCACGGGATAAATTCCAAGAAATCAAGAAAGTGGTAGCAGGTAATAATTAATTAATGAACGCTTTAATTTCCTGATCTCCATTCACATAAACATTGTTTTATGTTCCAGGTGATCAACGCAGCCCCGCGGATTGGGACGAATAAACTTAATCCAGTCCAAAGATACCACTATGTATAGAATAAAAACTCCCCACTCCCCTGTGCATGGTATTGGTAACATACACGTTGAAGCCCAATTTCATTCTTTCTCTATACAAACACGCAAGCCCGTCGTAATTGCCTTGCAATTTTGCAAAGATGCCTACAAAATTGAGATTGAAGTTGGTTTTAGTTAAAATTAAAAAAAGAAATCTTCAAATTATATTTGATAGTATTTTTTAATTTTTTTTGTTATAATAATGTCAAAAATAATTTTTTAAATGAAGTTGGTTTAGTTAAAATTTAAAAAAAAAAATTCAAATTATATTTGATAGTATTTTTTAATTTTTTTTGTTATAATAATGTCAAAAATAATTTTTTAAAAAAATATTTTGAAAAATAACATTCACCGCACTTTTTTACACTTTTTTTTGGTGTTTATTTGGTAATAGGGTATAATATATTTTTTATTGATATATATATATATATATTATTTTATTATGATGATATCAAAAATAATTTTTTTAAAAAACAATATCCATCGCAATTTTAAACGCTTTTTTTTGTGTTTATTTGATAATAAAGTATGATATATTTTTTATATATATATATATATATATTTGATATAAGTAGTTAAAATTCAACTAAAATAAACTAGCTAGTGTTTTTCTCTATAAGATCAGATCTTCAGGAGATTTTTGCTTCATGGATGTAGGAAATTCACATTCATGTTATTCTGTGATTTTAGTTAAAATTCAACTAAAATAAACTAGCTAGTGTTTTTCTCTATAAGATCAGATCTTCATGGCATGCTTGCTATGTACTTTTCAGGAGATTTTTTCTTCATGGATGTAGGAAACTCACATTCATGTTATTCTGTGATTTTAGTCATGGCAATTTAGAGTTGCTTCATCGGACATGAAAATAGAACTGGATACAGAAAAGGGTTGAGAATTGACAGCATGAAAATGAAGTGACATATAATCATTAATCAGGGGTCACACACTGGTGATCGATCTAGGCTTCTCCTTCCACTCGATACTTTTCCTAGCAATCTGTTGAGAATGGAAATTCACGCTCACAGTTTATATGCATCCATGCCGACCATTCTCAAAAACAAAACCTTCAAATTGGAGGCTATCGACAGTGATTTGGAATTGGATATTCGACTAGGCTAGGTGACAAGTTCGGGAAGGGCTCCGCTTTGGATTCTATGCACACCGTAACAGAGGACCATTGTCACCATGGAAAACCTCCTATGCTTAGACCTTCGTCCCAGAAAAGACAAGGAATATATGGTAATACAGCCTCGGCCAAATACAGACGAAGCCCACTTGCCCTTGATCTGCTTCGCTAAATTTTAAAGCCCTGTCACATTAGACGGGTGCCATCCCATCTCTAGCATTTGACTTGAACCAAGAGATGTTCGGTGTAATGGTTATATCATCTCCAATGAAAAATACTATATTAAAAAATTAAATAAAAAAATAATTTTTTAAATGATGTAAATATATTTTTTAAAATTATATATATTTTAATAGTAAAAAACTATTTAGAAAAATTATTTATATTTTAATATATT
>NW_011499878.1:1303970-1467817 GCF_000495115.2 Populus euphratica | reverse complement strand
TATATAATTATATAACTAATTTATATATTTTATATATAATATAATTATGATGTTATTAATTATATAATTAATATGAGTAATTTATAAAATTAATATAAAATGAATGAAGTAATATGAAAGTTAAAACTACAGGTTTTTTCATTATGTATTTATAGAAAAAAAAATTATATTTAAAATAAAAAAAAAATTGTTGACCAACTGCTATAAAAATAGTAGTTGGCCAACAGTTATCATTTTGATCATTTCTATAGTTAAATGTAGAAATGGTTGTTAAGTAAACAAATAATCATTTTGGCTATTTGTTTAGCTCTTCCGTTGAAATGCAAACAATAAATAAATAAAAGATAAAGGATGTTCGGCTTCTTATTTAGCTGCTCGGTTGGAGCTGCTTTTATGTTGATTTCATACTCTTTGAAATTTATTTTTTTAAATACAATGTAAGGAAATAAATTTAATCATGATCAATTTACAAGTTGGTAAAAAAATACTTTAAATAATAATTATTATATTCAGGGTCACTTGACTTGTTAACTTATAACATGTTTGTAATATGAAGCTTGATTTAAATTGAGTCTCAAATTAATTTAAAAATATTGTTTTAAATAAAATAAAAAACCTTAAATTTATTCAATGACTTGGTGGTTGATGTTATCCAAAACACTAGCCCCCTGACAATATTATCTCAAGACATATATTATTATTTATTAAAATAGTATAATTATTATATTATTTTTTTATTTTGTTTTTTGTTTTTGCTTCGAGGGGGTATCTTTTCACCGTATTATAAATATTTTTTAAAAATTATACAGGGTTATTTTGATAATTTTAACATATATTAAAATTACTAATGTAACTTTTTAGTGAAATAATCTAAAATTTTTTGCACAAAAATGTTTTTGCATTTATATATTTGATATAAATAGTTGATTTTCCTTATTGTTTCATTTTTTAGACTTGACTTCAGGAGCTTGGTTATAATTTCATTATAATTTATTTATTATTATTGTTTAGTCCCAAGGTCAATTTTTGGTTTTATACAAAAAAAAAAAATTGTTAATGCATGTCTCACACGTGTTAACATGACAACTACTTTATCATCCTCTAGCAGCATGTATGATAGACTCTAATAGTTATTTTCACGATCATGCCATGTCATTTGATTAGTCTCAGTGTCCCTTTTCTCTCTAAGTAGTGAGTATATGGCAGTTCAACATAGTTTGATATAATTTTTTCTTTTTTTTTTTTATCGAATTACATTTTGGCAATGCAGAAAATCACATTAGCTCTTTCATGTATCTTTTTTTTTATTTAATTAATTTCCTCTTATTTGCAACTATTTTTTTTACATCAATTATTTTTAATTGAATTTTATTTTCATTTCATCTTCATGCCAAACCTGGTCATAATTCTTTTAATTACTATTTTTTAATTATTTTATTGAAGAAATAAAAGGCAAAGGACACTTGAGTTCTCGTTTAGCTGCTCGGTTGGAGCTCCTCTTATGTTGATTTCATACTCTTCAAAATTTATTTTCTTAAGTACAATGTGAGGAAATAAATTTAATCATGATTAATTTACAAGTTGATAAAAAGATACTTTAAATAATAATTATTACATTCAGAGTCACTTGACTTATTAATCTATAACATGTTTGTAATATAAAGCTTGATTTAAATTGAGTCTCATATTAATTTAAAAACACTGTTTTAAATAAAATAAAAAACCCTAAATTTATCCAATGACTTGCTAGTTGACGTTATCCAAAACACTAGTCCCCCTAACAATATTATCTCAAGACATATATTACTATTCATTGAAATAGTGCAATTATTATATTATTTTTTTATTTTGTTTTTTGTTTTTGCTTAAAAGGGGTATCTTTTCACCGTATCATAAATATTTTTCGAGAATTGTGCAGGGTTATTTTGATAATTTTAACATGTATTAAAATTACTAATGTAACTTTTTAGTGAAATAATCTAAAATTTTTTGCACAAAGATGTTTTTGCATTTACATATTTCATATAAATAGTTGATTTTCCTTATTGTTCCATTTTTTAGACCTGGCTTCAGGAGCTTGGTTGTAATTTTATTATAATTTATTTATTATTATTATTTAGTCTCAAGGTCAGTTTTTGGTTTTATACAAAAAAGCAAAAAAAATTGTTAATGCATGTCTCACACGTATTTTCTAGCAATATGTGTGACGTCTAGTAGTTATAATTACAATCATGCCATGTCATTTGATTAGTCTCGAAGTCCTTTTCCTCTCTAGGTAGTGAATATATGACAGTTCGGCATAGTTTGATCTAATTTTTTCCCTTTTTTTTCATTACTTTTCTTTATCGAATTACATGTTGGCAATGCAAAAAATCATAGCTCTTTCATGTATCTTTTTTTATTTATTTAATCAACTTCCTCTTATTTACAACTATTTTTTTATATTAATTATCTTTAATTGAATTTTATTTTCATTTCATCTCCATGCCAAACCTGGTCATAATTCTTTTAATTACTATTTTTAATTATTTTCTTAGTAGATTTATGTTCTTACAATTTTATTTCTATACATTTAATTTCATTTGGTTTTTTTCTAGATATTCAATTTTATTTAATTTTTATATTGAATTTAGTCATAATTCTTTTAATTGTTGTTTTTTATTTTGTGTTTTTTATTAAATTTTTTCTCAAATCCATCCCTTAATGTTTGTTTGGTTAATAATCTTGCTTTTTTATTTTTCAGTTTTGCTTTTAATAAAGTCGTCCCGATCTCATAACTCGGTTAACAGATTTGAAGGATTAGCATAAGTCGACCTCTATTTTCATAAAAGCATTTTAAAAAAATATTTGTTTATCAATATTTTTTTTCACTTTTTTATTTATACAGTCACCTCATTTCATGTTATATGTCATGTGTTAGATTTGTTGACCCGAGTTGGCTATCAGGTTCGATTATGATTTTTTTTGTTATCTTTTTTCCTTTTGCTTTGGTAAGTTCTTAAAATTCATATTTTTAAATTGGCTTTTAGCAAGTTTCTTAATAGTTCTGGATCTAGAGTTTTATAGATCATGAGCTTTTTAAAATCCATCCATGTTTAGGATGTGTTTTCAGATCTGGTTTAATTCTACAAGTGTTTTCAATTCCATCCCTTGTATTTTTTTATTCTTTAAAAGTTGGTCTTTATTTTTTTAATTGACATTTATTTTATCTAGGATTTTTTTTATTTTTTTCATTAAATTGGATCATCTTTGGTTTTTTTCTATTAAATTTTATCTTTTTTATTTTCGTTAGCTTTTGCATGTTTTTTTTAATGAATATTTCTATACCAATATCATTTTTTAAAATTAAATTAATTGATAATTATACTATTTAATTGAATATGAGTAAAAAATTCAATGGGATGCAACTTTTAGATATTATATCAGGTTTAAGAAGTTTGTTGATCTTGTCCTGTTTTTTTTTCTAGATTGATGTTTTCTTATTTTTTTTTATTTTTTTAAAGGTTTTTGTTTTGTTATTTTTTCATGATTAATTATCTCTGTATTTTTTTTTTGCTTTTGTTTTTTAATTTTTTTATGTTTGATTCTATTTAGCTGGCTCTCAATAATTTTTTTATATTTCACCATTACCATTTTTTAATCCATGACACTACACGTAATTTTTATTTTTATCACTTGTGATCTTTTAAGTTTGGTTCTACTTCTTTTAATTGTATTTTTTTGTTTGGAATTTTTTTATCAGATTTAATCCTCACCCCATTATTTATTTTTTTATTTGTTTTTTAAGTTTTTTTAATGATTTCATCATTAAAAATTAAATTGGACTAATTTAATAAATTGCAAGTTTTTCAAATTAAAATAAGTTTAAGAGGTTTGATTAGGTTTACATATTTTTTCACTTTTTTTTTTAATTTAATGCTTTCTATTTTTTTGAAGTTTGAATCATTTTTTTTTTAAATTAGGTTAGTATTGAGTTATTTAATAATCTAAATAATTTAAGTATGATTTTTTTTTGTTAATTTTTTTATTAGTTTATTTATTACTATTTTTTTTATTATCTAAATTGCCTCCTTGATGAATGACTTGATATATTTTTTTTTAAACTATCACTTTTTCTACAAAAAAAAAAAAAAACTGTTGAGCTAGCGGGGACGCGCCGGCAAATATCCAGTAATAATCCAATGAGCTAAGTACTTTTCCGAGTTTAGGAATGATGCTCCATAATAAATGCTAAAAATATCAAATGGGGGTGTTTCTGTAATTGTCCCTAAACTTAACCGCCTTGAAAGAACTGGAAGTCACGAATCACTCATGACCCGACGTCACGCTGAGACGCAGAGAATCGAATCATCATCACCGCACAAAAACAAAGCCGATCTCTGAATCAAATAATCGCCGATTCTAAAAAACCTCCCCTTCCTCGTGTCTGCAAGCTTTTTTAGAATCCACGTAGTAGTAGATTTCAATCTCCCTTCTCACTAACAAACACACCACTCTCTCTCTCGCGCGTGACACAAGCCTTACCCTTCATTGAACTAAAATTCTAGCACGTGTCATCCAAATCCCAAACAACGAATGAACAGTTAACCGAGACCCTTGTCTGGTGACTAAAATTCTTAGAAAGACAGAGCATGTACGTGTGTATACATTGTGCACGTGGCAACAATCTAAGACCTATTAAATAATAGCCGTTGATGAATGAACAGAGGCGTTGATTATCATGAAGCGGGGAGAGGGTCAAGAAGTGACAAGAAAGGCAAGTCCGACGTGGCTGACACGTGCAAGTAGCTCAAGATGATAGATCGGACGGTGGTGGATAAGTAGATAATAGAAACCGTGGAGACGGGGAATTACGTGAGAATCGGGAGTGTGTATAAATGAAATCTGGAAGTAACACAGAGAGAGCGAGAGAGAGAGACAGAGAGAGTGGCATTAATGCTTCGGGCTTTCCGTCGCTTTGGAGATTGTAGTGTATGATTGAGTGAATGTTTTAGGGCAGGTTTGACGAATCAAAAAGATGATTATCGTTGTCACTCGGCGCTGCATTATCCAGTTTTTTCTTGATAGTTCTTGAATTCTTGGCCTTTGTTTTTCTTAAAAATTTTTGAAAAAATCATGCTTGCTGAGTAGAAGGAAAGAGCGGAAGTAGGGGATAATGGGGGAGATTTGATGCCATTAATGGGTTGGATAGGTTTTAATTGTATTGATGGAAAAGTCTTTAACGAGTGAGATCTACTATCTTTAAATTTTTCCATGTGTGTTTCACGGGTTGCACAGAGACTAACAGAGAAGGAAGAGGGAGAGGGAGCTTTTGCCCTTTTCCTGTTGTTCATTTTCTTTCTTTCTGCTTTGAGTTTTTTCTTCTCTCTTTCTTTCTGCTTTATTTTAGGAAGCACCTGATTCTCTTAACACGAGGAAGCGAATTACTTTTCCACCTTTCCTCCTCCTCCTTCTTTTATCGATCTCTGTTTGCTTTCGGTTTCTGCTTTATCTCTCTTAGTTTCTCCGAGAGAAATAGAGATCTTCGTCGGCTAGTACTCTCTGCTCTTCAAGATAAAAGAGAGGCGGAGAGATATCTGGCGAAACAAAAAAAGCCCAAACGCCATTTTTTCGCATTTCGCTTAACAACTAACATAACAAAAACTTCCATTCTTCTATCCTCTCTCTCTCTCTCCTTCACTACTCCTGTTGGTTTCATTGCTTCAAAATTGAATTTATTCCCTTCTTTCATTTCATTGAAGAAACTCAAATTTTGAAGAGTAAAAGTGACAGAACAAGAAGAGAAGATCTGGGTTTGGCTTATTTTCGCTGGCTTTTCTTGGGCCCTTGAAGAGGCAGAGGCAGAGAAGGTGGTGGTGGTGGTGTTAGTGGGTTAAAATGATTGAAAGATGATAGAAATGAACAAGAATAAAGACGTCAGGCCAAGAGCCAGTCGGCTCTCAAGACAACAGATTAAGCAATCTGGACAAAAGCTTCTCTCTGGTGATTTTTTTTGGTGTGTTAATTTCAATTTTAATTAATTTTCTGGTCCCCAAGAAAAAAAATTAAAAATGTTTGTGTCTTTTACTTGAAAACAAAGAAACAAAACCAAAAATGAAGACTTGTCGTTATCTGTTTTATTCTTATTCTGCTTCTGTCGTTTCTTCTTTTATGCTCTTTACTACTTTTTTAGCTATTTCTAGTAGTATCTTGTCTCTTATCTTTTATCCTCTTGTGATTTTTTTTTTGAAGGTTTGAATGGTGGTGATTTTGTTGTTTCTTGGGAGAAATCGAAGAGAATTAAAAGGTTGAGTGCTGTTAATAATAATAATAGTGAAAGTAATAAGGGGAGTTGTAGTAAGGAGGTGGAGGAAGAAAAAAAGTGTGAGATGGGAGGTGGTGGAGGTTGTGACGTGTTTGATAAAGTAGTTCTTCAAGCACCTTCCGCTACTAGTGGCACTGCAAGTACTAGCAACAAGAGATTCAAGCTTCCCAGAAAGGTAGGCTCAGTAATTATGAGGTGGTTGGTTTTTTTAATTAATTTCCTGCTTGTTCTAATGTTTGGTTGAATTTTAAAGCAGCTTATTGATGATTGCAATGGTGTTGTTCCGAGGAAGCTACGATCAGGTGTGTTATTATGTTTGTCAATTCAGAAATCAAGCAGTACGACGTTTTTCTTGGTGGGGTTTTTTCGGTTATTTACTTGGATGTGTCCAGGTTTTCAAAACTAAGTGTTTTTTTGGTGGGGGGAATTTCTTGGAAGTTTCTTTTTTTCATGTTTTTGGATGGTTTTGTTTTGTTTATGGCTTTGTAAATTTTGGATTGGAGTTGAAGCAAAACTGAAGCTTTTTGCCTTTTCTTTTCTTTTAAAGGAAGAAAGATTCTGTGTGTTGTACTTTTTAATTCTAGTTGTGCTGATGCTGCTACTTTCGTGGTGTATTTATTCTTTTTAAGTGATTATTTATGGTATCGTGTTTGATATTTTTTTAGTTCTTTAATATTCTTAAGCTTGCTTTTCCAAGGGAGATACTTTCAGTTTTTTAAAAATGAACAAAGTTTTTTTCATTTTTCTTTTCATGAATAAAAGCAAGAAATTAAATATAGTTCTTCATGTTTTTGCTGGCATAGTTTTGTTAATATACATGACCATTTTCAGCCATGAAGAAACGCAATCGCGAATCTGTCTCCCTACCTTTTCCAGATTCAAAGAAGCTAAGCCACACTCATGGTGGGGTGGAATCACTGAAAAGGGATGGTTTAAAGAAATTGGGATTGAAAGTGGTTAGCCGGTTATCTCTAGCTTCTGATTTCAGTTAAATTCTTATTCCTCTTCTATTGAGCACTTCAATTTATATAAAGTTAAAAATGCTTTTCCAGACACAACCAGGGCCAGACTGGTCCAGTAAACAGAGTGTCTGTGGGCCAATAACCAAAGATGAAGAAGAAGTTGTGGAGACCTTGTATTCTTTGGCTGGAATGTTTGCCAATAATGAAGAACCCAAAAATGAGTGTAAATTGGTCAATGCTTCTTTGGATGCAAGTCGTTCAACTTTGCAAGAACGTAGTGAGAGTGATTCCCCCATTATTGAAGGTTTTCTTTTTTATTTTTAGTTTCCTCCATAATTTTATTATTATGCTTTTTTTTTTTATGCTGTGTTGTAAGTATGTTGTTTATCTAATTCCGTAGCCGTAAAAGAGGACTTAAACTCAATTTGCCTCCCGAGAATTGACGAGGCTGCTGAGGAAACATGGCATGTCGAAACTGCCAAAGTTGATTGTTTGAACGAGCGTAGTTTTCAAGAATGGCCTACTTTGTCCAGCGACAAAGTCCAAGGTGAATTAGTTAGTTGTGTTGCTCAAGTGGATCTGCCCACTATGTTTGCTAAACAGGAGGAGCTAAAGCCATTGTGTGATTCTTTCAATGTCTTTATTGCCCCTGAGCAATATCAGGATACTGTGTATGCGTTTCTTTTCTTTTTTCTCTCTTTTGGTTGTTATGTATTCCTTTGTTCATGGCTCCAAGGCATTTGTTTATTTATTCCTTACATTTTTTGAGCTTGCAGCAAAGTGAAGCAGTCCACACAGTTGGAGACCTCACTCGAGAGAAAGCCAGACAATACCTTGGGGCCGACAGCTACTGTAAGTCAACAGGATCAACGACGTACAATCTGTCAATCCAAGACCAATGGTAAAACTCCTGCTCCTGAGAAATTATCATCTCAATAGCATACAATTTGATTGTAGATTGCTTTTGTCTTGTGTAATACTACACTTAATAGTTGATTTTTTCATCTGAAGTTCCAGCATTGTGGCCAGGTTTGTCTTCAACTGTGTCAAGTGGTGCATGCAATTATGGATCTTCATCACAGTAATTTTCTCCCATTTCTTTGGTTTTGTACATTTACTTCATCCATTATTTTGCAATTTGTCATGCAATTTTACCTATTTCAGATCTTCTGCCACCAAATTTCCTTCTTGGATGTATACTGATTGTGGTGCTTCCAGGCCCAGTTCATTCAAAAAATGTTCTCCTACTGGAAAGGTGATGGTTATATCTAATGATTATTTCTCTTGCCTGGATGAATTGATTGCTCAAAACTTTTATGACTGGTTTATCTGATGGACTGTGACTTACACAGGCTTTTAAAGTCAATACTGGTAAAAGATCATGGAAGAGGTCCGCAACCCATGTTTATATAAGTCACCTCACACGGGTTTTACAAATTCCTGAGAGCAGAGATAGCTTGCCTATGCATCTGAATCAACTGAGGCCACATGATATATTAAGGCAAGGTGTATTTATGACAATAAACAACTTAAATGGCAACAGGAATGGTTTGAATGGCGCTACACCTTCTAGAGCCATAGTTAACAGGACTGACAAGAATTCAAATCAAGTTGGAATTGGCACTCTTCAGCGACAAAGACTCCATCAAGATCAGCCACAGACTCCTCCTGGCGTGTGCAATTCTCAGAAGCAGGTAAACCCAGCATTCAATTTCCAATGGTTTATTATTTTCTAACTGGTTTTGATCAATTTTTACTCCCTTGCAGACTTTCAATTTCTTGTCTTTGTCAACTGGCGGGGGCAGCCTGGAAGCTAATAACATTTCTAATGGAGTTGGAAATAGGTCTGAACAATCCGCTCAGCAGCAATTTCCTTATCTGCACTCGCATTTGCAACAGCAACATTCCACACTCGCGAGTTTCCCTATGTCCCAAGCATATTGCACATCCTCATCTTACCCTGATCAACCTGCAGCACAGCAGGTTTTTATCCTTACCTTTTAGATTGCATCTATGTATCTATGCTGATGACTCAAGAATTAATTGAAGAGATGGTTTTGCACATCCTCAAATCATTTATTTTTTGTCAATAATTACATCCGTTAAATGGGGATGCAGTGGAAGTGTAGTTCTGTGAATTTAGGGAGCCAGCCAATAGGTGATCTTATGTTCAGCAGCATGAGGCTCTCTTTGGCTGAAGGTTTACACTTTGCTGAGTCACCTAGGGTCTTCAAATTCACACAAACTTCTACTGCATCTGTACCGAGTTTTATACCAACTTACTTTTAACTCTTGGTTTTAGGCCCGGGTTCCACTACCTCCCTACTTTGGCAACTTGTATTGTGGTTCTCGTGCAAGTCCTTCAGGATTTGCAAAGCAGCAACAGAAGCAGCATCAGGAGCAACTACAACGGCTTTGGGAAGCTCAGCTAGCTGCAGCTCAATACAGGCCGTCTGCAAATTCCACGACCATGACTCAGTTTCCGAACTGGCAAAGTGTAAGGCAAGACTCGCCTACACAGATATCACGTGCCCAACCCACCATCCCAACTTTGTCATCTCAAGAAGCACTGGGTCCCAAGTACGCTCAGATCTCTCAACATCAGCTTATGACCATTACTACATTGCCTCATGCTAGGGTCAGAAGACAAGACCACCATCTCTCTTCTGTTTCTGAAGAAACTGGAGGTGGGTTTCGAACTGTTGGTGCACTGCCATTGCAATTACTCTGTAATGATCGTCTATGAATTCTAGCCATTATCTATCAGATTGACTGGCAGAGATATTATTTGATTCGTTGTGTTAGTACCTGCCACATCTCAGCACTGTCAAATGGGGAATAAACTAGAAGCCAAGTTGTTCTTTGGGTGTTAGATTAAAATGGGGAAGAAAGCAGGCAGGGGAAGTTAGATGCTAGTGGAACTAGCATCCAGGGCTTATTATCTGAAAGTGGGTGAGGACATTTTGTACTGTCGCCTTTTCACTCGACGGATTGACTCCTGTGACTTGAGTAATACCTATATATATATATATATATATAAAAGTTGATTCATGGTTTGACTCACTTTCCGAACCTTTATCTGAGTTAGGTTTCAAACCGGATTTGACAGCTGCTTTTATGCATGTAAGCTCATGGTTTTTATCCGCTTAACCTGCTTAAACAGCGGGACTCCTTCTAAGCAGCAGCCAATGGAGAGAGGAAGCGAAATTGGCTTTTTGAATCTAGAGTGTCACACCTGTGAATTTAGCGTTGAGAATTAACTTGGCTTTTCATCCTATAATGACATGACAGCATAGGTCATAGTTGGCTTTTGTCTTCTCTAACATATCTGTCATGGGGTGGTAATCCTCTTACATGCTTCTCATATACTTTTCCTGCCCATATCGCAGCCCGTGCAGTCCTCGATCGAACTTGCGGGGATATGGCATGGGGCTATGGGCTGAGCATAACGTCTGACTCCCTGTTATGAGCATTTATTTCCATGCAGATCCAACGATTTCATGATAGGACAAGAAAGCTGTGTATTGTGCTTTTGTATCATGCATCGCTACTACGTTTGGATTTCCCAGTTCTCACCTATCCATTACTTCCTCACTTTCATCAGCACTGTTGGGCAACAGCAAAGACCCACCACCAGATATAGCTCCTAATTTCTGGCATCTACTTAAACTACAAGCAGGGTTTTAAGAGTTCTAATTGTTTCTAGACATCCAGAATGTTATACTAACATGAAAATAGCACCCTTATTAACCTGAGCACAGAGTCATTCTATGCCATCAACTGAAAGATGATGGGAATTAACAGTACTCCATGGAAATGAAAGGCAGAATGAGACACAGAGACAATGGGAACCGAAGGATAAAATAAGCAATTTCTGGCAAAAATGTCCACTATTACAAGGTATGAGCTGGCTGTGCTGGATGGGTATAGAAATAACTGCCGAACAATAAAGAACGAGACATACAAATACAGGAAGAAAAAATGGAGGACCAAATTGACACTCAGACACTCTTTTCTGCAGAAAAGATGCTTACTCCAGCTTCTCCAGCTCTCCCATTCTCTCTATGATTGCCTGCGCATTACAATGAGTATCAGTTGCCTATTTAAAGTGGGATTAATTTACCAAAATAACAAAGAGGGAGAAAAGGAAGTTATGAAAAGTGTTGTGCCATGATAACTGAAAACTTATACATTTGTGCTTCCATTATCCTCCCAAAAACAAACACAAATATTAGTTGATGGCATGGATCGACCATACAGTAATCCGAACACGTGGGGGGTGGTAAAATGAGCAAAAACTTGTTTTCCCTATGAACCAGATTTGCCAGGAAGAAAAAGAATTCCAGAAAATACTCACCCTCTTGCTTGTTTCTTGAAGCTCCCCAGCGAGAATGAATTCATCAAGTATCAAATAAACCTTTTAAGGAGGAAACAGAAAATCAAACAAAGAAGCGCATAAGAAAAACAGCGGCAATAACAGATTGCTCTATAGGAAAACACTCACGCACATGGAATGATAAAAAACCAATAAGAGGTCCGTGAATTCCTTTCAGGAACTAATTATACGGTGTTATTGATCTGGTAACTAGACCAAAAGGCAAGAATCACACATAGTAAAAGCAAAGAAGCAGGAAACATCGAATCATCCATGCAACACCAATAGAATCGCAAGAGCGAAGACGAGCATGGTTAAAGTAACATTCTCACGACAACGAAAACGAAAAAAATCATGACAGGGACAAACCTTGTGAAAGTTAAACACCAAATCTAGCTCACACACATTGCTGAAGAAATGATCCAATATCTCCACAAATAAATGAATGCACTCCAAATAAGCCAATTCGTTATCCGTTATGTCGACACACAGCGAAAAAAACAATCCAGCATACCGCCTGTATATCACCTTGTGTGTCCTAAACTGCAACCAAAACATTCCTTAGCTAAAACAACATTTCCATTATTACTCAATGTTCAAGTTCCAATTGTTTTCATTAATAAAAAGAATTCAACACAACTAATCAAATTAATCAGATTAGGATTTGTTTAAGCACCGGCTCCTGCTTAATTATAGCATAATTAGCTTCTTCTCTTTATCAACTCGAAAGGGATGAGAAATTAATTACCTCAACAAAATTCGTGAATTTAGCATCTCTATTAACAACCAATCGGTGAACCTAAAAAACACAATCGAATTCATTACAAAAAAAAACCTAAAAAAATCAAACAATTAGAAATAAAAAAAGAGAGTATAAATCAGACAAAACCTCGTATTCGACTTTGTGCTTCTCGGAATCCTCAAGAGGAACATAGTATTTAGCGAGACGAGTCTTGCCTTGTCTGTTTTGCAGGAGTATAAATCGGATCTGCCAAATCAAACATCGTCAAAACAGACATTAACCAAAAGTAAAAAAAAAAAAATTGTTCAAAACATGATATCAGGCAGAAAGATAACCATTGTTAGAGAAAGATCGAACGATGAATTAACGAAGAAGTTTCACGAATTATTTTCAAGCAGCGTTAATCTGGAGAGGGATGGAGGTGTAGAAATGTTTGATTTTTCTCGTGAATTTCTTTCGTCTTGAGAGGGAGGGAGTCTCCAAGGTTGAATATGTCGAAGGAAAGGAGGAGAGTGAGATCTCGCGTGTAACAACCGTATACAGATAAATCGTGTAACACTTGAAGTTGAATCCTCTCTCGGTTGATGACTTGATAAAGTATTTTTATATTTTGATCTTTTGAATGCTGTGTGATTAATTTGCGGCTACTGTGATGTTCACACATAAGTTTGGTATGAGCATTTCACACTTACGTGAATGAAGCGAGCCTGTGTTCGCCGTTTCGCTATGTTTGTCAGACGAAACGCAGGCTGCAGCCAGCTTTTACATTTTTATCTGGAAAAGATAAATTGCGTGTTTGGTAATACTGTAATTTTTTTTTAAAAATATATTAAAATATTTTTTTTATTTTTATCATCGATATATTAAATTCATACAAAAAATTAAAAAACTAATTTAATATTTTTTTAAATTAATTATACTTTCAAAATACATTCGACCGCAGTTTTCAAACACGGTGACAGGCCGAGCATGATGCTGCTAATTTTCAAGATAAATTGGATGCGAGGAATCCATTTAGTACGCTACAAATTCAAGCTAGGAGGTTCTGATTGAACACTAATTGCACAGACATAAATTACTTTCATGGCAATCAAGTGCTTGGCTAGCCTAATAATTATGGTCGTACTTTGGAGTTTGCAGCAGCCAAGAGAGCAGCTCCAATAACAGACCCGTCTTTTGAAAATGTTCTTTGACTATGTTTTTTGAAATTTCTAATCCCAGAAGCTCGGTAAAAGCATCTTGTAGGTATCTTCTGTAATCCAACGCGCGTCCCATGGATACTACAGTTCCTTTTTCAAATATGGTTCCTTTGGAATCATCTTCCATCTTTTGCAGAATCCCTGCACTTGCCAAGCGTCCACCTCTCTTTACAATGGCGTCGCAAACCTCTGATTAACACTATCCTCCTAGCATTTAAGCTGGGCTCAGCCTGAACTTGAAATTTGGATTAAAGGAAATAGTGAATGAGTGGAATAACAGAGTTGAACAAGAAGATCCAAGTAATATAACTCCTTTTTTCAATATACATATCTCAGATGTTATTGACTTGTGTCTGGCTTGCATAAGTTCAAATATCCTGCAGAAATGCAGGACTTCTTAGTGCTATTGACCTCTAGTGATTACTTATTGTTCGTTAAACATACATCACTCCACTTGATTAATAGGGTCTGCGGTGTTTGTATATAGGAAAAGAATTCCTACCATCTATGATGTCTCCCACTGGAAAGCAAATTCCAGATGTACACTCAATTTTGTCAAAAGGCTAAAGTCATGAGAGTAGCAGAACGGTAAATATTACCCCAGTCCCCAGCTACAGTATGTAGAATCGAACCAATTGCTTGAAGATCATCTGAACTGTCCTGCTGCATTGCGCATATATATTGGGTCCTGCCATGCACTTGAGAACACGCTTCAGTACGAAGGAAAGACAAGTGCTAATGACGTGCAAGCATGTAACTGAACTAGACAGTAAGGTAGCGTTTTATTACTGTTGGGGAATAAAAGAGACAGAGATAGAAAAAATAACTGGTACAGAATTGTGTTTGGTAAAAATTTATATCATGAAATAATTATTTTTATATCCAGTTTGGTTAAGATTGGTTAGGATAAATATGATAAAATAAAATATAATTTTTTTTTATTTTTAATATATATTGTTGTTAAATTTATATATTTAAAAAATAATTCAATATTTTTTCTACTAATTTAGCTTATACTAAGTATTGAAATTAATAATATTACAATAATTTTAGTTATAAGACCAAGATTGACTTTAAAGATTTACTCGGGACTTGAATTAGTCCGAGCTTAAAAAAAAATAAAAAAAGATTAAAAACCCAAGTCATCTTGGGATAAAACATTAGTAAAAAATCAGTTTATTTTTTTAAAAAGAATAATTTTTTTTGGATCTGCCAAGTCAAGTCTCCCGCTTGTGACCTAAACCTAGACTTAGATATATTTTCAAATTAGAATTAAAGCTATAATAATAACCATTTTATTTATATATTGACTTGGATTAACCTGTATTGATCCTCTTGACTTGTAACGTATCTTTTATTCTAGTTGATTTTGTAATTAGGTTTTAAAACTACAATGATTTCATGATTAATAATATGAGTTTTATCCTGAGTTGATTTTTAAATTAAATTTTAAAACTATAATAGTAGTCATTTTTATTTTATATTGATTATCCTATACTCGACTCAAATTTTACTTGATTTTTAAGTTAATTTTTTAAATTATAATAATTATTATTTTTATTTTTATAATAATAACCACATTTAAAATATTTTTCGCTAAAAAATATATTAAATTTATAAAAATAAATTACTAAAAGATATTAATATAATATTAAAAAAATATATGAAAAGAAAAACAGATTCATAGTGAAAGGAATACCACGGGTGTTCATGCATAAATAAAAAGTCATACGTGGATCCGGCACGAATGGATAGAAAACCTTCGTGTCAGTTTGCCAGTGTCCTTGAGAAATAAAGCTGTACAACTTAGTGCCAGCCTGCCAAGTTGAAAAGCTAAGATAAACGGATCATCTACACCCCCACAATGATGGACTATCGGTGTTTTTTTTTTACCCGCCTGGTACTGGGAGAATGTTTGCCGAACTCCATTAAAATCGACGAGGAATCATATATGATGTATTCAATTTACACGTGGACAAGGATGATACCTTTCATATCTCCACTTGGCTTCGATGGCTAGATATGCCAAAAAGACATGGTACATGCATTAAATGTAAAGGTATCTCTAATGCATCCCACGTTTTCAAAACTAATAATTCAGAGATCATCTTTTATCTTTCGCAAGAAGTTTAATTATTATTTTTTTACGAAAATAAATATAATTTTTAACTGATGGAGAAGCCACGTCACCCTTGAAAAGAGCCACGACCTCAATGGAGCTCTCACAACCCAATCCATAATCGAATGGACGACCCCTCCCCCACCGTAGGATTTTCATTGATGATCATATTGGGCTGAAAACTTCCTGTAGTTGTGGCTTAGAGCATGGGTCGTGGTCCTCGTGGATCATACACATGCACTGCCTCGCTTGATTCGTTGGCTCTTGGTGAAGAGTCCCTCTCTCTTGCTAAATTAACATGGGCTGGTCAGGCACTAGTGAACAAAGTCCATCCAACCACCGCCTTCGCATTCAAATATAGTATCAAGTGACTAACGGAAAACACAGAATTCTAGTGAAGTGGACGCGAAGTAACGAAGCTCCCCAGCAAGACGTATACTTGTCATACAATATTGTTGTCTCCCCTAACCAAAAATCACTTCTAGCTACTAGTAACCAACCTGTCCCATCTCTCTCCGGCCCCATCTCTATCTCTTGTTCTAAGTTAAAACCGCATCCTTGTTGCCAAATCTCTCCTTCAATCCAGAATTATCTTCTTCTCTCTCTCTCAATCTCTTACTTTCTGATCCCTTACAGAGCACATATTTACTGAAATGGCGGCTGAAGAAGTGATAGTACTCAAAAGGGCTGAGATTGATACTAGAGCACCATTCAGGTCTGTCAAAGAGGCTGTTACGTTGTTTGGCGAGAGAGTTTTAGCTGGGGAGCTATACGCCAACAAGCTCAAAGAGGTTAATTATCACTCACTAATTACTTCTTTTTTTTTAATTAATTTACCTTGTCTTCTTCAAAAAAACTATCCCGTGTTGTTGGGGCAGTTGTGGTACTCAGAAATATCAACCGGAACAGTGTTTCAACACTTCGTTTCGTGACTATGCTCAAATCCTATATGGAATTAATTGTTACTTGCTATGCATTCTCCTGTTTTCCTTTCAATTTTTCCCTTTGATTGTTAACTAATGGATCCTGGCCAAAGCAAATGGAGAGTGTTAGAATGATTTCATTAGATCCATGCTGTGACTATTAACATTTCATTAGTTTATCAGTAGTGCTCGTTTGATATTGTTCATTTGCTTGCTTGTGATAGAATTTAAGTTTTCATAGAGCTGCGAGAACTTTGTTCCTTTTGTCCTGTGATAGAATAAAGTTTAAAAAGAAAACTAAATGTTTATGCCAATTGATAAACAATAGCGATATCAATCTATTACTTAATGGAATTGAGGGCTTTAAGAATATTGTATCTATTGCTTTTGGCGAGGAGAAGCCATCTCGTCCATGCCAGCATGCGACCCTGTCATAGAATTAGGGGTTGGAAAGGGCGGTAAGCAAAGCATCTTACGTTGTGTGTGTGTGTGTGTGTGTGTGTAACTTTATATATGATTTTGTCCTTTCACATGATTAGATGCACGTTGGAGGAACTGAATACGGGCAGGGCCCTTCCAGGCTTGGAACAGTGACAGCAGAGCTAGAGGAGACAAAACAAAGACTTGAAAAAGCTAGAGAACAAAGGACGCTAATGGCAAGCTGCCTTTGTTCTCTTCAAGAAGAACTTGAAAGAACAAAGAGAGAGCTTCAACAATTGAAGGAACGTGAAGTCGAAAGGCATATGATAGAATCCGAAATTGAAGATGTCAAGATTGTTGAAGATACCACAAAATTTGAAGCCAGAATGCAAACATTGCACGAAGAAGCTGAGACCGAGTTTCAAAAGAAGAGATATGTGACGTTTGCTAACCCCCCTTCCCTGACACGAGTTATAATTCCGCAAGTAGTTGAAGCACTTGAGAGAAACCATTCTCTAAGGAAAAAGAAGAAGAAACCATTGATCCCACTGATAGGAGGGATTTTCTCCAAGAAAAAGGGCAAAGGAAGCGCTTCCCCATGAGTCGCACCACGATCTAGCACAGTTAGAATTAATATATTCTCTCAACTCAAGAATAATAATCCTTTCAGCTAGTCCCCTAGCTGAAGTTGCCTTTGAATTGTCAGAGTGAAGAGGCTGCGAGACTATACATGTAATAAAAATACGTTTAAATGACATAATTTTTGTACTTCTTGAAGTATTAACTCAAATGGAACTTTATTTTACATGGCAAAATGGGAAGGTAGAAACAAATTTATAGTGTTGTATTAGTAGTAGGGAAAAGAAATTCAGAAGTGGGTGCTTGCTGGCTAGTTGAATTAGTAAATCATGGTATGGCATCAAATAATGTGAAATCACCCTAACATTGATGACAAAGTTAATAATGTTTAGCACTAATTAGTGCGGTAAATTAAAAAATAATGAGCACTAATTTGTCAATAATATTAGGCACCAATTTGGTGCCACCTACCTGATCCTTGTCTTTTGCATAAATGTTTGTCTATAAATAAATAATGCATCCAAGCATTATAGATATCACAAGAGAGAAACTTGAGAGCAAGTAGAGAGAAGGAAGAGAGGGTGAGGAGAGAGTAATCCCACAAAATTGTGAGGTATTTGTGAGATAGTAAATGAGGTGTTTTCTCCTAATAATAGAGAGATTTTTGTTGTTCTCCTATTATTAGAGAGAAGTTATATTCCCACATTACTTAGTAAAATCTTTCTATACTTGCCTGTGGACGTAGCCCAATTGGGTGAACCACGTAAATTCTTGTGGTTTCATTTCTCATTTTATTTTGTTCCTTACCTTTTATCTTGTCGAGTTTGCATGCCAATATCCTAATAATAACGAAAAACAAAATCTCCTTCACACTAGCTCTTGGAGAGATCGTGGAATGAATGTGGAAGATCAAGAGCTACCTTCAATTTATTTTTTAAGAAACAATGACCCAATTGACCTAATTAATTAAAACTAAAAATTTGAAAAGAATGTAATATGACTAGAATAAAAAGAGGTAAAAAGAAAATTACAAATATTATTACAAGATCTAACTTGAGAGATTATACCAGAACTTTATTAGTCTAAGATTTATACCAATCTAAATTAAAAAAAAAAATATTCAAATGGATTACAATATAGATTTTTGAACTTTTCTTAAAAAAAATGTTTTTATCTATTTGTTTTATTTAAAAAAAAAATCAACTTGGTTACCTGATATTTAACTTATGTGGGGCTTGATAACTTTGCTTGTAGACAAAGTCATAGGCAATATCTGGCCCGTTTGCTGACAGTTGTTGAGATGACGCATTTGAAGGTCTCCTAGAGACATTGGATTACACATTACTGAGGCTGGATCCTCAATAGAGGCCTTGCATAGTACAAAGATTTCTTGGGCTTTGCTAGATATCAGGTATTGCAGATTGGGTCACTATCCCCTGCATCAACGATAGTCCATATGGGTAAAGAGATACGAAGGAAACAAAAAAAAAAAATGAAAAAGGAAGAAATTCTTCCTACAAGCTCAAAATTATTGATTTACAACACAGCACTACATCAAAACCTTGCCCACAAGGGACAAGGAAGAGGTGTGCTTAAAAAACCAGCAAGAACAAGAGGGACCAACTCGTTTACTTGTATCCATCATGTGTATTATATATCAAAGATGACTATTATCAAACAAAAAATAAAATAAAATCATTAACAAATATTTAATATCCTGAAAATTATTATCAAACCCCTCCTGAGATGACTTGTTGAAGAACACAATGCAATCAGCAATAGCCTCGCTATAATGTGAGTGAGACGAGTAATAAGAGCTGCATGAAGTCCTTGGTGGATCAAATCTCTCACAGCTTCTTTGCTTCGAAGCCATGTTTGACGTCGTTGAACCCGAAAATACGAGTCGCGTGAGAATTTTGCGGAAGCGATTGAAGAGCTTCATTGCAGATCAAAAACTTAACTTACAAGCTGGAGGAACTTGGTTATCAAGGGCTTCGCAATAAGTGCAACATCCTCTTATATACTTGAATAAAAAAGCTATCGCGTTGAGGCTTGTGCCTGGTATTAATTCTCTTTCTTTTGGCTTGCCAGATACCCTCCAGGAAGTGCAATCAAATCATGGAGGTCGTTTGGCTGTAAGGATATAAGAGGAGGTAAGGGTTTCGAAGGCTGGGTTTATTCTATCTTGGAAGACTCGAAGAACATGTGCCCAAATCATTTGTATGGGCTTCACTTGTCTTGACAAAGTTGTTATTGCTTATTAGGGTTTGCTCTCTTGATTATATATCTTCATCTAATTAAAGCTGTTTAAGAAAACTTCGAAGGCACTTGCCTGACTCTTAGTGATGATCACAAACCAGGTGGACCCGGCCATGAGTATAATTAGATGTTTGAGTTTTGATTCAAGGAAGAAAATCCCATAAAATGAAGTATATTAATCCTACAAAATATATATACATATATTTTATGAAATAACTTACCATAATTTTCAATCAATCAAATCCACTTATAAATAAAATAGAGTTCCTAGGAAAATTTATTTTATACGAACAAATTAGTCATATACAAAAACTCCATAATGAGATTTTTTGAGGTACATTTTTTATTTATATACTACTTTTTTTTAACAAAATGATATCACCATATTCTCATACCCATTTAAAAAACAAAGGTTTATATTTTATTGTATTTTAGGTTTTGGGATTTAAAAAAAAAAAATGAAAAGGATTACTAGGTGCACCACACGGGCACCCCATTAAAAGCATGAAATTCATGCTTTTAACGAGGTGTGATTTTATGCTTTTAACTAGGTGGCGTTATATACAAACATACTCTAAGACAAATTTAGAAAAAATAAAAAAGAAAAAAAGTAAGCTACATGCATTAAGAACCCAGGCGTTTAAAATAAAAGAACAAGAGCATTCAAAGATATATATGGATGATGTAACAGTCAAGCGTTCTTTCACAAAGATATCTCATGAACATGATTGTTATTAATGGTATAATATTTTTTAATTAAAAATGTTATTTTTTAGATTTTTATTTTATTTTTAAATTAATTTATTAAAATCATTAAAAAAACAATTAAAAATATTAATTTAATAATTTTTCAAATAAAAATAGTTTGAAAAAAAGGCTAAACTATATTACCAAAAGTATTCCAATGCTTGACATTTATGAACAAGAGGGCTAATATTATTTTTTCCCGAGGATTGATGCTAATCTTGTCATGTATCTACAAATTTACTGTTAAAAAATGTTCATTCATTGAGTTAATATATAAATAGAAATATGTAATTAATTTATATAAAAAAAAACTAGCAAGTAGATATGTGATAAATGGAAAATGATCTTGGAAAATAAAATTCAATGAGATTGATTGTTTTCTTTTTTATGGTGTTGAAATTTGATAACAGACAATCATATAGAATTGCATTTGATGATTAATGATCGAATTAATGGTGATTAATGTCATAATGTGGAGCCAAAGCTGACCTTGACTTGAGAAATGCCAAAATTTAACTGTTCATCTAATGAAGGCCCTAGTGATTAAGAAGCTAGCTATCGATCATTCACTGCTGATTGGGAATGAGCAAAAGCTGAACCTGTGATTGACCGATTTTTCACCAAGCAATTTAATTCATATTTGAAGTCCATTAGTCCTGTGGTCCATGCAACATAAAATCCAAAGCTTGGCTTGACTGTTCATGCATATCTATCAAGAGGCCGCTGACAAAAGTGGCCAGAAGAAATGAAAGGCATAAGGAAACCAGAGGCTCGATTTTGACAAAAAAGAAGAAGATTAAAATTGGAAAAAGCAGAACATGCATGATGAGATTATGAGGCGGGAGGGCTTTCGCTAATGGTTTTTCAAGACAACTACAATTGCGTCTTGTACTTTTGCTTTGACTGTGGAAGCGGGTGTTAGCGACATTTCACATTAATGTATAACCAAACAGTCATGTTATTTTGTTTTTTCTATCAGAGAAAATCGTGTATTTTATGAATCTAGAAAAAATAAGTAATATTTTATTTATTTTAAATTTTTATAAAAAATATATATTTTGACTTAAATTTAAATTTTTTTTTATATAAATCTCAACTTTTTTATCATCATACTACATTTTTTAGAGATTCATAATATATTTAACAGGAAAATAATATCTTTTTTTATTATAAAAATAAATAAAATTAATGTTATTAAACTCTTTAATCTTAACAAATTAATTTTAAATTTATCTCGTATTAAATTTTTTTAAAATAAATATAAATTAACTCGATTAAATTTAAATTATTTAATTAAAACTTTATTTTATTTAAAATAATTATAACTATATTATTTTAATTAAAAATAAAAAACTTAAAGTGATATCATCTTTTGTATTTATCCTAATTAACCCGACCACCTCTTGGTATATGTTTTGTACCGAGCTATGTTTAATAATTTGCTAAAAAGTTCGAGCTACATGAAATAGTCAAAATCACCAAGAGACAGTAGCAAGTCAACGGGCCAATTTGGGTCGGTCAATGACTGAACTCTACGAAGCGCCGACAAGCAACACATTGTGTTGGAAAGATGGGCCTCTTATAAGGCATTATGCTTTTCGGCTTTCAAATTTCAAAACGAGGCGAAAGCCCATAATATAAATACAGAAAACCTCGGATACACCGGTTGGGAGAGGAAATACTTGAGTTAATGGTGATTGTTTTTTTAAAATATATTTTATTTAAAAATATATTAAAATATATTTTATTAATTTTTAAAAATTATTTTTAATATTCAAATATTAAAATAATTTGAAAACATAAAAAATATAATTTGAAGTTAATAAAAAATAAAATAAAAAATTAATTTTTTTAAAAAAATATTTTTAAAATGGAAAAATAAACAGAACTCAAATATACTAAAAAGGATATTTTCAGGAATGTAGCAAAAAAAAATTTCTCTGTTTTTTATTTTTTATTTGAAAGTATATTAAAATTATTCTTATATTTTATATTAACATATAAAAATAATAATAAAATATGAATTTAAAACTAGAAAGAAAGAAAAAACAAACAAACAAACAGTAACACGTTAAAAGTCGAAAGCATGCCATAAAAGATGGATTCTGGTATGCATGTCTTTAACGAGGCTGTAGGAGAGCAGGAAGACACGTATCGAGCACTTTCCCAGCTTATCACGGCAAGTATATGCATGGTGTCCCTTCCCCTTTCCTTTAGAGTCCTTTGTGAAAACACTACAGCACTTTTGTGAAGGGAAAATCTACTAGAAACTTGGTGTCCATTTTATAGTTATCTCATGCAATTCGAAAACTGATCTAAAAAAGAATTTGAATCATTATATCATTTAATCATTACAAGTCGAATCATCGCAAGCACAAATGTCGATTAAGGTTAATATTTTTTATAAAAAAAAAACACATTGTTTTATTTTTTTTTTTAAATACTTGATATTTATTTTATAATATTTAAATTGAATGTGATCACTTCTATTTGATTCAATTAAATTTTATTAAAATATTTTTTTTTAATTTATATAAAACTCAACTTAAATTAATAGATTTTTTTATTCAACCTGACAAATTAGATTAGGTATAAGATCTTTTCTATTTCAAAATAGAATAAATTTGAATTTTTCTAATGGATGAGATGTTACTATACATGTTTTCTAATCAGAGCTCTCCCGGTAATTAAGAATTTCTTTCATGTTTAGTTTTGTCTGCATGTATTTGGACATTTTCTACCCTATTTTACCCTTGTTATTGACCACGAGATAGCCACCATCCAATTCAACTTGTGGCATTTGCGTCACCCGTTGTGCCGTGCACTCCGCCTCTCTGTTCAACCAAACTAACAAAAATCTACACGGTAATCTATCGTATCTAATTGTTTTTTTCAAGGATAATAATGTTTTTACACCAGTTTGATCTACACGGTAATCTATCGTATCTAATTGCTTTTTTCAAGGATAATAATGTTTTTACACTTCATTTTTTATTTAATCAATTACTGAGTAGACGAACCACATCTAATGTGTTGCTCTTGAGATAATTTAAAAGAGCCCGTGGATTACCGGGTTCATTAAAACAGTGTTTTTTTAATTTATTTCAAGAAATTATCTAAGATAAATAAACCGGTTAGAATCGAACTTGATCAGATTGAACTGAGTGTGATTATATTAATGTCTTTTATAACTTAATTCACTATTAATCACGCGGTTTTCAATTTAATAGTTACAAAGACAACTTTCTTTTTGACAACCTCCACTTTTATTGTATTTTCCAACAACCTCCACCATTTGATCAAACACCTTATAATAAAACGGAAAACAGACAGACTCGTTCAACTGGGCACAGCTAATTAATTTAGAACTCGGCATGAGTGCATCATCAATGGCGAGATGCATGCTCTCACATCCAATTTAATTTTAAGTTTTTAAACCATGCAAATGTCAAACCAGAAAAACACTTCATATTAATCTACCAACAATCAAATATTAATAAACACAATGAAGACCTACAACCAGGGCAGGGAGAGGATTTTCTTGGTTTACTAACCAAAGGTTCTCTCCAGTAACGTGCAAGGCCAAGCCTTGATCTAAGATCAACAGCCAATCATCAACCTGTCAACTCGTGCTCCTTACAACCCTCGGATCCCAGTCATGAGCTAATACAAGCAAAATTAGGTGGTCTGTCAAGTGCAGGAGGTTTCACATAAGTCAAGGATCCCAGTTATGAGCTAATACAAGCAAATTAAATTAGTTGGTCTGTCGAGTGCAGGAAATTTCACAGAAGTCAAGGATCCCAGTTCTGAGCTAATATCAGTTCTGAGCTAATATAAGTAAAATTAATTGGTCTGTCGAGTGCAGGAAGTTTCACATTAGTCAAGGATATAGATGTAGACACAACACACAACACACACGGACCCCCGTCACTCAGGTTATTATACAATAGATTTATGTGCTCCATTTTCAGTGATCTCACTGAGGATTACATTGAATATAATTTTAGGAAACTCCCATTTGATTTAAATACCCTATGCCATGACCTTATTCCCATATTCTGATCACTTCCTGCAAAATCCAAACACCTCAAACAATGAGAGAAATGGATGTGCATGTGCTCAAGCATGCGAGAGCAATTATAGTAGAGTCACTGTATGTGTGTTACTGTCTTTCGCTATTGTTGATTGGTCAAGGTCAAAGAACACACTCCTCCCCCACCACTTTTCATCTCATCAAAATTATTTCAAGATAATTTCACGTGGTCCATCATAATTTTGGTCCACTCCCTTCGAAAACCCAAGTTGGAATATGTCAATTAAACGAGATATCAAGGAAGAAAAGATTACACCAATCCATCCATTCCGAATTAATTCACACCCAATTAATTACCCTTTTAAGACTTTAATTTTGTTTCCCATGACAAGTCACTGTACCAACCCTGAAAATGTCTGGCTCTGCATGTAAAAATTCTCAGGAGAGGAGACCCACCTGCAAATAAAGAGGCCTAGCATAGCCATTTAGACAGTGAAAGGTGTCCATTCGAGGGCGACATTTCAATGACTCCTTTCCACCTCCCACTTATAACAAGTTGCTGTTGCTTCTCTCGATTGAATGGTGTCTTCGTGAGAAAATAGCAAACAATGATTTCAGCGTCCTTGTTAAATATATTTTCATTATCATCACTATTTTTTTCCCCTACTCCGATACACTGATTAAATACTAAATCTCTCCAATCCGATCATGTCTTGAGAGCAAGATTTATTATGTACACAAACACCTGCGGTGGTTAGCACAGTTACGCTAATCACTGATCAAGGTATAATAGGTTTTGAACATACTAATACAAAGTAATCTCTATGGTAAAAACCGAAAACTAATAATATGAAAAATAATCTAAGACTCAAGAGCCTTGTAAATGACAACAAAACAAGGCAATATAGCCCTTGGATTAAAGACTGATAATTCCTCGAGAGTCGAGTAGATCCCAGCACAACCGGCTACGGAATCATATGAGCCAGCAGACGCACCATCCTCCTCGGGCGGCTGCGCATCCTCCGCCACGCGCTTCACTCTACCAGCAATCACACGACACACCAACATTGCCCTACGTCCATCCGTACAGCCCCATAACGAGTCATGGGCCCTACCGCTACTGGCCGTGGTGCTTACACCTTTGCCTTCTATGCCTTGAAACCCGTGCCTTATTATGGTGCAGACGCCACAGACGGGGATCGAGCGGCACAAGCTGGAGGAGCCGAGTGAGCCGAGAGAACAAGTTAAGGTTGTACAGTGAAATCTTAACAGCTCGGTGCCGTCCGCTGCGCACCTGGGGTTTTTTTTAGTGCTGTTTAGTGCACGTGTCTTCACTGCGTCCCTGCAGTCCTCGAACCGTTGGATTGTTCGTTGTGTGTTGTGGACTTTTAATATCCGTTCGATCTTGCAGATAGGGTTGTCTTTCTTGAGCCAGCTTGATTTGAAGATGATCTCCACGATATTTCGGCCTGAATCTTCTGGTCCCAGCTCCGATACTGCATGTGTGGCAAAAAAAGTTGATTAACTCTTAAAAATTCGATGATTTATGAGATGCGGGCAGGGCCAGGGCCCGTGCAGATTTAACATGACGGGGCGTAAGAGGGAGTTCTTATGACAAAATACCACATAAGGCAATCAGGCCATCAAATTATGGTTGTCGAAGGACAGCTGTCGATCCCGCGCTAAAAATAGCAATGGTAATAAGACCAGATCTGTTCGGTTCAATTTGTTTTTAATACAAAAAGAGTGCGATCCCAAGTGGATATATTTTTATGGTGAATGATGACTTTTTTTATTTAATAATTAATAAAATAACACTAATTATTTTATATATATTATAAAACTTCCCGCGAGTTAGATTAACTAGTGGTCAGTAGGTGAACCCTCATTGCTCATGACTAAGGTAAAGAGATCATCTTGTATGGCTGGCAGAAAAGATGTCCCCGGAGAGAAGGCTGAAGTTGTTCTTAAGTCACATTTATGGAAGATAAAGTGATTTACTGGTTTTGTCTGTGCGAATTTGGTGAGAAATAAAGCATGGAGACAGCAATCATAAAAAGAATGGCCTTGAGCTTAAATGTCAAACTCTAGGCTTAACTCATTAACTGAATTGAAAAAAAGCTAAGAATAGAGGGTGTGCTGTTCCATCAGAGTGACGTATTCTTCCTTGGAAAAACTATAATGTTATAAATCAAGAATTATTTATCCTAAAGATAAAGTGAATGTCATATAAATACAAAAGCAATCGAATAATTGACATTATTGGAAACAAATAACATTACTCTTGGATAATGGCTGGTAAAAGAAAATCTGGACTAAAAAGAAAATGAATGGGAGAAATTTAATTAAAATTGAGCTCATAACAAACAAAAAAAATATTCGACTTTAATCTATTAATCTAAGAAAAAACAGAACAATCTCATTGGTTGAATGTGTTGGAACTTTTTTTTTTAATGGGCAAGCTATAAGAAATTAGAACATTGGAAAAATAATAAATCAATCAAGGATAATGAAATTTCCTTTTAATTCAGCAAAAAATCAAAATTACCGGCATGGCGAACTTTTTGATGAAGCTCCAAGCTTTCAATCTTTGGAAAGACCTCTCCACACTGAGTGCAAGCGCTTATTGTAGTTCTTGCAGATGGATATCTGAGTTTTTAGCCCAAATTAATAAATAATAGTAGTCTATGTTCTTTGTTTTTGTTATCGAAGAGAAAATGAGAAATTAAGAGGAAAATGAAAGCTAGCGCAGTGTACCTGCTAGGGTCAACGATCATGTGACATTCATAACAGCCTGAAAGCTTCCTAAATTGCATGCCTCTAGACGACGACGAGCACGTTACACCACTGTTGGATCTCCCTGAACTCATCAGTGACCGAGTTGATGATGACCCAGTACTCACACCTTTCCGGCTTAGTAGCCCAGTTTCTTGACCCAGTGTGCTACTTTCAGGTGAGTTATCAGCTCTATGAACAACCCTTGTGTTGCCATGAACAACGTCTTTGAAACTACATATTGAGCTGCAAGAAGATCCTAGTTTTGAGTATCCATTGGGGTTCTTTGATGGGTCGTGTACTCTCGACCCCTCGATCTGTTTGCAGGTCAGTAGGTTCTTGATTTGGTCCCATGAAGATGGTTGCTTTTCCTTTTCCTTTTGCAGCTTTCGCTTGTGCCTGGATGGTTGTTTTTGACGAGTCTCTTTGTGTTCTTGTAAGAAAGTGAGTGCAGCCATCACAAGCAAAGAAGAAAATAAAAGACAAGAGTAGCGGATAGAGTTCTCTGCTAATTAGTTCATGGGAGGGAGGGAGGGAGGGAGGGAGGGCTTGAGACAATGAGAGAGTTTTGTGCAATGGAGGGGGATCCGAGACAGGCAATAAGGAGGCAAATAGAGTGTGTTATGGTGGGTCTGGCTTTGTTTATTTACTTCACTTTTTTGTGTCAAGTACTGTTTTTTTCACACAAGTGAGGGTGCCTTTTGGAGAACCAAACCTGTCTTGATGGTTGACCATTTTGTGAGACCGAGTCAAGTATACATAGAAGGTTCGCCATGTCGTTTAGGGCCATTTGATGGGTGCTATGAGCCTGTAACCCACTGCTTAGAATTGGGAGGATAAGGTGGATACAACACATGTTATGTTGTTGGACGGCTTGCTATTTGGCTATTCTTGCAGAGAAAACATGTTTGTCTGCAACGAGTGATCGATCGATCCCATCGTTGGAGCCATTGTTCCCTTGTATCGTTGCATTTCCTTTCGTCTTCTTCCTTGGAATGTGCAAAGATTACGTTGGCAAAAGAGAATAGAAAGCTGGCCTCGGTGCTAAAATGTTGGCAACCATCCACTTGGACCGAGACCATTCAAGAAAAGGTTTAATCTAACAGCGAAAGTTGAGCAAACGTCAGAGACCTCGGTTGGATTCTTGCTTTAGAGATTAAAAGTGGAATAAAAAAACAGAAAAATCAAGTAAAATTAGAAAAAATCAAGTTAAACTAGTTTAAATTATTTTTTATTTTCAAAAATTAAACTGAATCAAAATCACTCAAACCGGTTATGATTTTTAAAATAAATATATTCAATTTGATTACTTTTTTTTTATATATAAAAATCAAACTGTACCAAAAATAATCACCA
Organism: Populus euphratica; assembly: GCF_000495115.2. Lineage (NCBI taxonomy): Eukaryota > Viridiplantae > Streptophyta > Magnoliopsida > Malpighiales > Salicaceae > Populus > Populus euphratica. The sequence goes on along the minus strand of NW_011499878.1, from coordinate 1,439,024 downwards.
AAGCAGTTAGCAATTACCATATTCAATTGACAAAAATTCAATACCAGCTTATAAAGTTACTTGTCTACTGTTACTTCTAAGGAGACGGTGCCTTAAATTTTCAGAATATTCGTTCTGGTCCTTTTTAATGTTATCAGTTCAGGTTTATCCTCGTCTTTTTAGATGTTTTCTACGCTGAAATCTCCCCCCCCACCATTTCTGAATCTTTACTCCGCCCCTGGCAACCATTATTGGTTTTGTTGTTGTAGATGCCTTGGCTTTCTTTGAATCGTCTCCTTTATACCTTTCCTTACTTATTAATGATCATGTACTTGCCAACCTTTCTACTAAATCTTCCCAAGTTTTTTAGCGGCCGAGCTTTTAACCCCATGATTTGTAGTCGCCTGTTGTTGGTTTCCACATCTTTCACCTGAATTCCAACCACCAGTCCAATCGATCCCTATTCTCCTATATATCGGCATTTGCCGTTTTGCACCCTTCAGTCTCAGTGCAGGTCTGCAGTTCCCTGGCTTAAGAAACTCCGATTGTCAGGCTTACATCGGTCTCTTTGAATTACGTGGGCCTCTTCTACCTTTAAATCACTAATGAAACGGACTGCAATCTAGTTCGTTTTTATCGGTTAGTTTCATGGATATAACAGGAATGAAACGGACTGCAATCTAGTTCGTTTTGATCGGTTAGTTTCATGGATATAACAGGGTGAAAAGGTTCTTAAGTGCACGGGGCAACTTCCATAAAATACGCCTACAGGATGAAAAGGTTCTAAAATTGAACTGGTAAATCAACTTGTTGATTTGTTGGACAAAATAAATGATTTTCATACAAGCCAATGAAACACTTCCTACGTATCGATCCACACACTCCTGCAATATAGACTTGCCTCTCATTACTTCTTGAAGTTGATGACTTTACTGCAGAACTGCATACACTGATACAAGTAAACAAAAAACTCGGTCTAGTGGGCATTTCCTATCATATATTAAGCCGATATTCTCTGGATGTGTGGACATTTGGGTTGTTTTATGCATCAAAGCATAGACCAGTGGGGTACAGATTCCTAAGGAAGGAAAAGGTAAGGCGTATGAGCCAAAGAGACATCATATAAAACAAGGAGAAAGAATAGAAATCCTTGTAGGCTGTAGTAAAACGCATCTTTCTATGTCCATGTCTCCGGCTATCCACTTCCCTGGACAACATGAACAACGTGCCCCCGTTTCCTCTTGCAATGCCGAAAGCAACCTAGCTAGCAGTCACTTCAAACCTGGGCAGCGTCGCCTCTCATCACTTGGCTTCAGGGCTCGTCAGAATCCTAGGCTAAATGATCTCAATCCACAGTTCAATGCTTCGATCAACCCGGAGTTCACACACACACACAATCGGATTTTTTACGACAGGAAACGTTTTATCAAATTTTTCTGTCTGCATAAGTACATGCAACAAACATGATAATTGGGGATGATAACAATATTCGAAGTAACTCAATCCTCCCATGATTTAATAAAAAATCTTTTATAAGTTTTTTCATGCATTTTCCATATCTTAGAATTTTATTTAGACAGAAGAGAAAAACAAATTTTAATATGATAATCTTAAATTTAAATAGGAGCACATTAAGATTAGTATTGTTACGAGATGCATGTATCTTTGTATGTAATGAGAATCAAACAGAAAATAAAAATGGCAGAGAATAATAAGAAAAAAGGCGTCTTCGTGAGAGTTGTTAGAAGTCAGATGTAGATTTGGCCAACCATTCGCTTAATAAGAAAAAAAATAAATAGAAAAGGTGCTGTTCCCTTGTCGTCTACAACTCAAGAGAACCAAAGTCACTCTATGTCTGATCCATTAATATGGTACAATTATTATTAAATAAACAAAAATAATTTCCCACCACAATAACTAACTGAGACGATAATCTTGCAAAGTACAAGAAGTTGTTTTTTGTTTTTTTTAATCTTATTCGTTAATCAAGACATAGTCACTAAAATATTGCAGACATGGCTCCATATGCTGTTAGAGAATTAATTAATGAATCACTTTATAATTTATGGAACTGGTAATGTTTCTGCTTTCCCCACTGATTAATCACGTAAATTTCTATATATCTGCTGATGAATTTTAAAATATTAACTTGATGGTTGGTGTTCTTAATGATAATTAAATCTCTAGCTCCATCCTTTGCCTTGAATTCAGCAAACAAGCATAACTACTTCACTACCTTCAGTATTCAAGGCCGTGTGTGATATTTTTCCCTGCCGGCTAAGCCCTAATGCTTGATATATCCCATGTGCATCGTCACTGTATTCTCCCAGTATTAGGTGGAACATCACGTTCTTTGCAAAGAGACAGACAAATGAAGCTATAGAACTACTAGTAGCTCACAAGATTACTACGGGGCACTGACCGTCGCTGTTGTGATCATACACCGCAAGTTATTGAAAATAATTTGACTTGAATGCTAGCTTCCCACGTTTCATGTGAACAGGGAGTGTTTGTACACGCGTTCCCTTAAAATTTTAATTTTATTTTTATTTTTATTTAAATAATTTTTTTTGTACAGTTTGAGGAGAAAAGGCATGGTTGCAATTCTACACAAGAGGCATCATGCCATTTCTTCGAAAATACTCCCGGATTTTTTCTGACGGGCTTTGAAGCAGAAAAATTAGCTTCTCTGTAATTTGGAAACGCGGTTGTCACTGGTGCATCCATAAACAGGTATTCGGACAAGAATATTCCACTGTTTTTGCTTCGGGTTAGGATCTGAATTCATTTTTTATTTTCCTCTTGGTCATTGTCAGATCCTCCGACTCACATCACTAGTCAGGCAGTAAAAGCATAAGTCAACAGTAATTAATTTTTTTTTAATTCTTAACTCAGTCAAAACCCATGTAAGATTCAACTATTCTTTTTTATTTTTTATTTTCAAAATCATTGTCGTTTCAATTGTATTTTTTTCTTTTTTGAAATAACCTATTTTGAATTTACACGGGTTAAGTGAACCAATCCATAAATCAGGTCTTGACCGAGTTTGGGTTTTGTAATTTATGATTTATGATGAATTTTCAAATAGATTACTTTGGATACCACATACAAGAGGGCTCCAAATTTGTTCAGAGTGGGTTACTACAGGCCCACATCAAGAGTTTCAAAACTTATCTCTTTCAAGACGGGCCAACACTAGACTTTTCATGATCCCATAAATATTGGGCTCGCTAGTTTTGAACCTCCCACGGTTAGCACTTAAACCCTAATTCTTTGGGATTTGTGCGCCTTCGAAAATTTAGAAAAAAATCATTCGCTTCTTGAATGCTTCACTGCGGCAAATTCAAGCAATAGAGAGTACCAAGTCTGTTGCTTTGTTCTGTATTCTTTCAATTCTTAAAAATCACAATAAGGGGCCAAACATGTCCCAAAATAACATTCAGTCAAATTCAATTCAAAATCCTAGAGTAACCTGGGAAGGTTGCAGTGTCTTGCTCGACATTAACGACGGCGACCGCCTTGTTTTTGCTCGATTAACAGCTGGCTCGTAAGTTTTTTTGCTTTTTTTTTGTTTTATTCTTACAATTAACAAATGCTTATGTTTTCTTCTTCTTCTTTTTTTTCATTTCTTTTTTGAAATTTGTAGGACGTTGAAAATTGGAAGTAAGAATTTCTCTTTACGGCCCTTGATTGGATGCCCCTTCGGTTCTTCTTTTCAAATTGAGAATGGGACTGAAGGGCTTTGTTTATGTAGGTTTGTTCCTTCCACGGAAGTAGGTATTGTGCTTGAGCTCTTGTTTAATTGTTTAATCATGGATTAATTAAGAGCTTTGTCTTGGTTTGCTGATTATTATTTTTTAATATTTGTTGGTAGATAATAATGATCAAGAAAAAGGAGGTTCTCAAATAATGGAAGAATGTAGGGATAACCGAGCTATTGTTGATAATAATGAAGCCCAGACCCTAACTAGTGGAGACATAGATGAAATGCGGAGGTGATTTGCGTAATTTTTTATGATTTTATTCTCGAATGCGGGTTAAAACGTTGATGCCATAGCTTATAGTTTTTGTCAGTATGATTTGCAATCTTGTTTCTTTAAGATAGGAATCGTAAACTTTGTTTGGTGCAGGCAGGGTGTGAAAGGTGATGAGATAATTGAAGCTCTCATTGCCAATAGTGCAACATATGAGAAAAAAACAACATTTTCTCAAGTAAGTTTGATGTCGGAATGGATGAAGTTTTGTTGGGCCAAAAGGGCTTTGATTGATATGCTCATGTACTGTGTGGTTGCAGGAGAAATATAGGATTAAGAAGCAAAAAAAGTATGCCCCTAGAGTACTTCTGAGGCGACCTTCTGCTAGGAGGTAATCTCTTGCTTCATCTCTAGTTAGTTTATTTTTTTTGTCACCTCATTGGAATTGGCTGGATTGCTTTTTAACTAAGTCATGTTTTGTAATTTTATAATAAGCTTCGTCATGAAACAAATGGGCTTAAAGTTTGGTGAACGCTGTTTGAAAATGTCAAGTAACCTGATTTTATAACTGACATATTATTATTCTTGTTTATTTCAGCATATGCGAGGCGTACTTCAAGAAATATCCACATAGAATCGGGTAGTTTTATGTTATTAATTAACTCCATGATTTAAGTTATTTGATTTTAGTTTCTAAAAATTTTTGTTGTTCAGGATTTTGTTAGTTTATTTGATATCATTTTAAAGCATTTTCATTCTGCATCCATTCCCTGAAGTTGAACATTGAAAGAGAGACTATCTAGCTTAGGGTTTTTAGGTAGTTACAAGACATAGATTGAAAAATTACAGCATAGGTGAGGGATGAGTGAAGGATTATGGCAAAAAACCAGCATGACCATTGGGTATCTTAGATCAATTACCATAAGAGTTTCTTTTAATAAAAGTAGAGGATTGAAGGGGTGGATAATTATCAAATTATGTAAATAGGAAATAGCTTTATGAATATCAGTATGATTCATGGTTTGTTGGTTGTTCTCATTTAGATGTATGTGGTCTTTACTGTTTCGTTGGTATCTGAATTCTCTGCCTTCAATACAGATTCCTGCGAGTAGATGCATTATCCCTGTTGCTTTCACTTGCTAATGTTACTGCAAACTCTGACATCCTGTTAGTGGATATGGTTGGTGGCCTTCTTACTGGTGCTGTGGCAGAGCGTTTAGGAGGTTTGATCTCTGATTTCGTCTGAGAAGCCCTTCGAATTCTATAGCTTTATAAAGCTGTTTGCTTTATGTAGTAAAAGAGAAATACCACCAAGAAAGGGAAAACCAAGCTTTTTGCTTTAATTATGTTTCTATTACTCCTCAGTTATCCTTTTGACAGGATTCAATATATGATAACTTTTCAATTCTCAAGCCATCAAATAAATGAAAAAGAAAACGAAAGTGTTATTATACCCTTGCCACAATCATGAATGTATCTTCTTACATGTGTTTTCTTGGCTTAAACCACTGTAGCATGTAATTTCTGGTTGTGAATGATGTTATTTGTTTAGCAGGTACAGGTTACGTTTGCAATACATATCTTGGAAGTACACCGTATCCTGTGGAGATAGTCAGAACATTCAACTTTGATAATGAAATCTGCAAAAGGTACTTTGTGTTGTTAGTTTCATCATAGTTCCAGAAAGTGGAGAAACATGACTCGCTTATGGGAAAAAAATGATCTGTGTTACCTCGTTTTTCAAAAATAGTTGAGAAAGCATAGGGTTCTTTTTGGTATGATGAACCAGACAAGACAAAACAAGTTCTGATATATTTGGTGCATACTTTGGACATGACTGGACAAGTTGTGAAGTATTTAATGCACATTTTGAATCCTTGTCATGTCTTGAGTTGTCCCAGGGCAAAATTCTAGTTCCACCATAAGGGGTGGAACAAGCTTGTCTAATATCACAGACAAAAAATATCATTTCTCAATTTTTCATATTATCCACTTTTCTATCACTCATTTATTTTTTAATTTGGTAGGCTAAAATTTGACCACATTTATTAAAATGAATACTTACATATAGAGGCTTAATTGCAAAAACCTTTTGATTTAGAGACTAAGTTGTACTTATCATAAAATTAGAGAATCAAGAATATTACAAGGACTAAAATGTCATAAAAATAAAATACAGGGATCAAAATAAATTGTTGAAAAAACTCAAAACACTAGAATGAACATTTGCAAAACAAATTATCTTGCCTTATCCAATGTGCTCCAAACACAAGACAGGAATATGTATTGTCCAGTCTAGTGTAGTCCAATCCAGTTTCATCAACTACCCAGTTCAGTCCATTTCCATTTATATTGTCCAGTGACTAGTCCAGTCTAGCATACCAAAAACATCCTAGTTATTGTATAATATGAAGCAGCTGGGACTTCTATGTAGAATTATTTGATATGATAGCCCTTCCTGGTCAGCGACGGGAGATTTTAATATGCATAGGATCAGCATGACTCTTGCTTAGCCTCTTCTATACAAGAGATCCTCTGGATTCAACGTTGCTTTCATCTTTTGTTTCTAGCATATTCGCTTTGATTATGTTTTCTATCTAAACACAGGAATTTCATTTGAAGGAATTAATATTTTCTTTCCAGGATTGTGCGGGCTCCTCTGCGTGACCTCTGTTTAGAACAAACTGGAACATCCGAGATAATTGATGCCAGCAATGCAGAATTAAATGTTAGCATTCTTTTGCTCATTGCCAGAGTATGTTTTTATCTTGCACACCAGTAACTGTTTTGGAGAATCAATTCTTGTAGGGCCAAACCTCCTCCATCAACATGGAAGAAATGTCTCTTCCATCCAACCACGAGGCTGTGGATTCAGAGACTATTATCTCTCCACAAAGTAAAATGGGCAAACCCCCTAAAGCTGGTGAAAAGGCATCAGAAGAAGCCATTAAGTCATGGAAGGAAAATGGGTTCTCTAGGTAGCTAGATGTGAATAATTTGTTTATTAGTCAATAGAATCTATAAATGGATATTTTCTATTTCAACATTTTTTTAGTTTTCAAGCATAGTCAATAATTCTAGCTCACTCTGTGTGCAGTCTAATAATTGCTGCTCCAGATGCGGATGCTTGGAGCTTAGCGAAGGATCTACTGCCACTTCTATCATATTCAGCACCATTTGCTATCTACCACCAGTATCTTCAGGTCATTTGATTCAAATTATTGAGATTTGTTCAAATTAAGACTTGCTAATGCATTATTTTCTATAATAGATGGCAGTTTATTAATAATTAATGCAGTATTGTTACTGGATAATCTTTTGTAGTATTACTGGATAGGCTTTCACTCATGGTAGAATATTTTCTTAATTGCTATTCTTGTTCGAATGCAGCCACTTGCAACATGCATGCACAATTTACAGCAGGGGAAAATGGCAATTGGTTTGCAAATTTCAGAACCTTGGCTACGTGAATATCAGGTTTGTTGGCTACATTTGTGATAAATTTGGAAAACTTTTCTGTCTACTGTTTGCGTGGTGTTGATGTTTTAGTTTGGAGTTTGAAGTTTGTGGGGGAAATCAAAATGGGAGTTTTCAAACAGAATCATATCATATGCTTCTTCCCCTTGATATGTATTCTCGAGGTGTAGAGGCAGAGAGTATAATTCTTCTAGGGGATGAAGATGCAGTGATTCAATATTCCCTGGTGTTTTCTGATGCAAATGCAGGTTCTCCCATCAAGAACTCATCCATTGATGCAGATGAGTGCCTTTGGGGGTTACATTCTCAGTGGGACCAAGATATGTAGCAGTAGCTAATCTGGACTCCCAGAGAATAGTACATCAAACCTAGCTCCTTCGTCCATGTTGGCTGCTTGTTGGCAAGCGAAATACCCTGCCCATGAATTGGAAACCTGCAGCTCTGCAAATTGAGTTTTTTTAGATAGGATTGCAATATGGTTTCTGTAGCTTGATTTTTTCTCCTGCCCGATCTTGCACTTGCAAGACGTGCAACTTGCTGTTTCATGCAAGTTATATTTTGTGATTTCAAGACGGAACAAATCAGATTATTTTTAGGCTACCCACCTGTGTGCTTCGGTATCAAATATAATTTCTGGAAGTGTTTAGGGTAATGATTCATTCCGCCTTACACGTACTAGCCTGTTTGGCCCCGTTTTTATGTTCGTTGTGGTGAGTTTTGAAATTAAATTTATCAAACTATTTAATATGTTGTTAGTAAGTTATTTAAATTAAAATTAATATTAAGGATATAATTAAAATTAAATAATTTTTAAAAAGAGTAAGTTATTTAAATTAAAATTAATATTAGGATATAATTAAAATTAAATACTTTCTTAAAAAATGAATTCTTTCTGTATGAAGCACACAAATATTATATATATAAAAAAAACACAATAAAATGGACGCCATAATCAAACATTACATAGCTTTTTTTTAAAGTACATAACTATTCAATAATTTAATAAAAAAATCTAATATACTTGAAATAAAATAATTGAAGTTGAACACTATATATAAAGCAAAATTTATTTAAACTAATTAATTTTAAAATATTTATGATTAATTTTTAAGTAAAATAAGTAGCTTTTCATCTCAAAAAACATCACTTTTCATTCTTTTAAATTATAAGCTAATATACCTTTAAACTGATTTTGTAAAAAATATCGTTCACTTAAAAAAAAATTAAACAACTAATTTTTAAAATTCCAATCAAATATGTTTTTTTTTAATATAACTTCAAAATAAAACTCTAAAAGAACCAAAAGGGGAAAATGTTTCAGTTTCCTTAAATGGGTTCCCAAAAAATATTTAAAAAGTAAAAATCCACGTGTGGCCTTTGATCGTCAAGAGTTTCCTGACAATTCTAATTTAGAAACTTCACACAAAAATAAAATGATTATACATCAACACGTGAAATTCGATTTCCTAGAAGTAGAAACGTTATCTCGTTCTATTTCTCTCTCAACTTTTGTATGAAAGACACCAGATGTAATATCTTATATTAGTGGATAATTTTTTTTAAAAAAATCTTATATAAAAATATTTACTTTAATTGGTAAGATGGGTTTTCAGGCCATACATGACTGTAAAAAACATATCGATAAAATCCCATGAATCAAAATAGATAATATTTTGCTGATAATGTAGAATATTATATAAAAAGAATAAATTTTATATTTTCAAAATAACATTTTATTTATAAAAATTACTAAATTAGTACTTTAATAATTTAAGATCCTTCCCCGTCAAATTTAACAACACACAACTAATAAAAAAAAAACGTGATGTCATTCAATAGGACAAATGTCGAATATATCCCTAAACTATCACCAGTCCTAATTTTGCACCCAAAATGCCTTTTATATTAATTTTATTATCATATTATATTATTTTGATTTTTTAGTAAGAATTTCTGTTACAATCACTCAATGGGAAGTGTTAGTATTTTTTATAAAATGATTTAATTTTTAATAAAAAAATATAATATGAATGAAACATTAATGAAAAGTCTTAAAAATATATGAAAGTCGTTAATTATAATTTTTAAAATTTTAAAATAAAATTGACAAAGTTGGACCAACTTACACAGTTGAGCTGGTGTTTTATGGGTTTGTCTTATTTAATATCAATATTTCAAAATTAGGGTTTATCCAATAGAAAAGCCCAGCCCAATCCAAGCCGAAAAAATTTATAGCAGAGGGGCGTCCAATCCAACTGCCAACAAAAGGCGGGCGTACGCATTCGAAACTCACCTCCTCACCGCTTCTCCCCTACGATTCTCAAACCCCTCTCTCCCGGCAACTGCTGTGTTCTTCCCATCCTCTCTAATCCTTCCGTACCTAAATCGGTTTCTCCCTCCGCCTCCTCCCTTTAATTACCTCCTTTTCTTTGTCCAATCACCGCCCTTTTTACACTCACAAATTCCTCCCCTTCACTTCCCTCCAAACACTCTCTCAAAAACCCCTCTCCCCCTCTCTTCATGGCGAACGCCAGCGAAGATCCGACCCGGACAATCAATCCATCGCAATTTCACTTTCATTTACTTCACTCTCATTCTCACTTTCAAAATCAGAATTTATTTTCTTCTTCAAATAATTCAACTCCGTCAAATCGACTGTTCCCTTCCTCTTTCCGAAAACCTCACCACCCGCCTCCTCCTCCTCCTTCTCCTCCTCCTGATAACAACAAAACTCCTATCGGCTTTCAATTCCATAGTTCCAACACGCATTCTGCATTTCGTGACGTTGCGGTTAGTTAGTTTTACTCTCCTCGTCTTTTCTTTTCCTTACTTATTTTTCTGCTTAAATTCGTATAATTATTGATTGATATTCATTGTAATTATTTTTATTGTTTAACACACACACACACACTCGATCGAAGCTTTTTTTTAAAAAAAAAAAACAAATTGAGCTTGTAATTAAAGTAATAATTTTCTTCCCTGGAGAAAATATTTAGTTATTGTATATATGAAAACTCTCTAGCTTTAATAAGAAACACAGAAAATTGCAAAAACAACGTAACTATAACTACCTAATGCGCTAGGCGGTTCGGTGTATTGGAGACAAGTGTCGTATTTTAATTAAGGTTGCACTAGAATTTGTTGTCTAGAGATTAAATTAAGTTGCAATTTAATTACAAATTGTATGATATTTATTACAGCTGGGAATGAAAAGTGAAAGTGATGATCATGAGGTTTGGACTAATAGAGATACCGCTTTCCCTGCGCAAAGTGATATAGTTACTGATCAAACTCTTACTCGTTGGTCATCTTCTGGGGGTAAGCATAAAAATAAGTCAAGGGTTCCGAAACATGCCAAATCAGTGACTCAAAGAATTAATGCTGGTAATGTACTTTTGCATTATCGACTGGTAAATTTCTGCATGTTGTATTATTGAGCCTGTTAATGGGACGTTGATGTAGAAATTCTGGTTAAATTGATGTTCAATTGCAGAGTCTCCTAATGGACTGAATTTGGCTAGTGGTTGTCGATATGACAATTCTTTAGGTAAGTTTTGATTAATTGGGTTTCGCATTCTTGTAGTCTAGAATATTGCATGGTTTATTCTATTTGCACATATAACAAGCATTCTTATGTATCTACTTACGGTTAACTTGGGTGGATTTAAATTTAATGTTGCTGTGATGATTACTTACAATTTACAAATGGTCAAATTTCTTTTGGACAGGCTTGTTAACCAAGAAATTTGTCAAGTTGATCCAGGAGGCTCAGGACGGGACCCTTGATCTGAACAAAACAGCTGAAGTGTTGGAGGTATGGACTATGTTATGGGCTATGCACATCTGCTGCTAAATAAGAAAATTGAATTGCTTACACTGGAGGGTTCAAATAAGGTTTTCTTTCCTGTGCAGTATCTCTCCTTTCTCATCACAACTAGTGATATTGTGAAATCATATGTAATGCTTTTTATAGGGGTATGTGTAGTGTGAGTATCTTTGCTATAAACTGAACTTTTTTGACATGATATTGATTTTGACAGGTCCAGAAAAGGAGGATATATGATATTACAAATGTTTTGGAAGGAATAGGATTAATAGAGAAAACTTCAAAAAATCATATACGCTGGAAGAAGTAATGACACCAATCTTTTCTCGTGCACTTCCTTTGTTGTTTGCTTTGCATGGCTGGTAATTGACCATTGGACCTTCTAAACAGGGAATTTGATGACTGTGAGCAAAGGATGTTGGATAATCATGCTAGAATAAAGGTATTTCTTCGTCATATCCTTTTCAGGAGTCAGATGCTTTATGATGGCTTCATTCTTTCTGCACTGATGACTGACACACAATGGATTGGTAGCATTTTCACGTAATGATGATGAGCATTTGTTTGAATTTCAAAAAAATTCAAGATTCAAACTCAATTTGTTTTAGGTGCCCAGTAAATAGGTCTTGCCTCAGCTTTCTTAGGTTTAGGTTGTCGATGTTAGATTTTGAATGTAAAACCAGGTTTTTGCAACTCAAAAGTTACTGGTGAAAGTTATGGGTCATATTTTTAGAAAGTGAAAACCTGTTGGCCTTTATGGGAAGAAGGTTGTGATTGTGCTCTATGATTTATGTACTTAACATATTTCAGGGAACAATGAGCTAACATTAAATGACCTGTTTATCACTCACTAATCAGTAATTTCTGAAGCAACCCTCTCATGTTGTGGATTGATAATGAATTATCAGTGTGTGGAAGATGCAGTGAGCATGTGGTGATTTGGACATGTAAGATCAAGTTGATTTTGTTAGAAATTGATGGTAACTGATACTCTGTAACGAAGGCACTGTCAGTTGACCTTTCAGCTTTCTACACTTCTAAGAGGTAACACTATGAAATATTAAAGTCACCGGTCTTACTACCTGTTTATCTTTGGATTTGATTACAGGCTGAAGTGGAAAGTTTATATACTGAAGAGTTCAGGCTTGAGGAATCTATAAGGTTGGTTGAGTCAATCTTTTTATTTATATTTTTTCTAGTCCTCTGTGGTTAGCTTAGCTCTTATCATGTTCTTTTTCCAGGGATAGACAAGAACTTCTGAGACGCTTGAAGGAAGATGTGGTTTGTCGAAAGTATGCTATTTTCTCCCCCAGATTTTATGGTTTCAATATGACTTGTTTTGTTTATCTGCCTACTTGGTTTTGTTAGGCATCTCTTTCTAACAGAGGAAGATATTACCAGCCTTTCATGCTTCCAGGTATGCAAATCCTGGGATTGCTTTGAAATCTCTTTGCTATCATCTCCCAAATTTCGTGATGGTTATTACTTATGACACTACTGCTGCAGAATCAAACACTTTTTACAATAAAAACTCCTGAAGCTAGTTATCTGGAAGTGCCTGATCCTGATGAGGTACTGAGTGTGGATACGTGGAACTTTAAAAATTGTTGAAATTTATTTCTACCTGATGTAATGCTTATTTGCATGGGCAGGATATTGGTTCTCCGCTATACAAAATGACAGTTAGAAGCACCAATGGACCCATTGATGTGTATCTCTTGAGGTAACATGCACCACTGACATACAGTGTGCACTTGGTTTCCATGCATGATTGTGTTCAAAATCTGCTACAATTTCATAATGCCATTTTGATTATGGTTGTAGCAAATGCGAACAAGGTGAGGACATAACCATGGAGCATGTTGAACCAATGGATACAAGTACTTGGAACAGTAGCCAATGCAGAGACCAAGATGCAGGCTTGCCTTCAGAGTGTCAGGGTAATCAAAACAGTTGTTGTGAACCATTCAGCTCACTAACTCTAGAAGCATCTGGGATTTGTAAGTTAATTCCTGCAGACTGCAATGTAAGTATTGGAAGCTTCAAATTGGTTTCATAACAGTTTCCTAGTTGATAGTTCCGATCCTGCACACACACACAAATGCACTTTTATATACTTTCTTTGGTGTTTGGTCACGGTTAAGGAAACTTAATTAACCTGTTTGCCTGTGAACCATCCTGTTGCAGATTGTTGATGATTACTGGTTCACAACAGATGATTCAGTCAGCATTTCAAAATTGTGGGTTGATCGCATCTCTTAACATTCTGTTTTGATTCACCAAGTTCTGATTTTTGAAATATATGGAACTGCCTTGCTATTGGAGAAGTCTGGAGGCTAACTCTCCACTTGACCTTTATATGTTTATCACATGCTATGCAACTGACGTAGAGAGTTTTTTCCTCTTGGATGACCTCTCATCGCTTCTGCCATGACCGTCATCAAGAGTAACTGTTGTTCCTGATGTAAATGAAAATTAGGCAGTAGGTCGTTCAAGCAGACTGGAAGGGTAATTTTATATCCCCTCCACTTTTGCAAGTGTAAATTTTATAGCTGGATGTTTTCTTTTCTTTAATGGCAATGATGGTTATTTTTTAAAAGATTATTAATTATCCTAATCCCATCTCTTATAAGGGTTGTTGGGGCTGTAGTTTCTGCAAATGTGCCTACTGCCGGGCAGAGCGAAAGACCGTCTCTCGGCCTTGGTGTCAATAGTGGGCTTGGAGAGTCAAGAGCCAGTGTGCTTATGACCATCTGGCTGCCTGTGTTGATCAGCAACACACACAATCCTTCATAAAAAAAAAGGTGGGGGGCATTTTGTACACTGTTTGGGTGCTGATGGATCATAGTTGAGGGTGTGCTCCCTGAGCTTTTGCAGCAGTCAGTGGCATGATCTTCTAATCATCAATTCTTTTTTTCTTCTTTTTTTTTCAAGTTGACCTTCCAATGTTCAAAATAATCCAAAATAAAATATGAACTGTATCAAGACCTGAATTGTAGAGTCACCAGATTGACCTATGGAGGGGAGCTGTGATCAATAACTATGATCAAGATTGAAGTTGACATTGCATTAGTGCAGCAAGCAGAAGCTGTCCTCGTCTCTGAAAGTGATGGTATATACCATGTGTGCTCGGTATTTCTGGCTAAACACGAATGACACTGCAAAACACCATTGCTCCAAATGGCTTTCAGCATCCTAGTTTGCGCGCTAGTATCTTCTATAAGAGGAAACTTCACTGTGAAAACTGTCCCGCGTTGTATGTGGCAAGGAAGTTCTATCCCAGACGTTGACAACTAACAAACCAAATAACTGCAGGCATTACCTAACAAGGAGCTCTCGAAAGCTCGTTGAATAAAAATCATTAAAGCACGTAATCAAGTCCATGCTAATACTACATTAATTAGTGTGATTACAGACCCAAACAATTACAAACCGTACTATCTGCAGGTCCAATGTTAAAAAGTTTTTCATTTTTCACGATTGCCGTGAGGGAGGTTAGTGACCACATTCTCAAAACAAAACCTCAGTTTTAAAGGGATTATAGGGCAACAGGCTCACATCAAGTATTCCTAATCAGTTTAGGTGTACGGGTACAAATATTTTAAATAAGCTTCGGTGTAAGAGTCAGTGGCAAGTTAAAATTTTGCTTTCCTGTTTTGACTGGGAAAGTTAAATTTATGCCAGTTCTTTCCTTTACCCTTAAAAAATGAAAGATCCTCCTAAACTTTCGAGGAACAAGCCTCTACCTAGCTTGTTATTTTTCTCTCTTTTGGTATTAAATTGCTAGAGCTGACAGCATCATCAGATAATAGATAAGTCATCACATACTTTAGACAAACCTAAAAAAAACATCAGAACTGCAATCTTTCAATATTCTTGATGCCTTTACTTTAGGTCTAGGCTTTGTGGCACTGTGCTATCCACCAAATTTCTGCAGCGTATGCTCCACCATTAGATATAAAAAATCCCATCATGCCGTGTCAATTTACACTTACGTTTTCAACAACTGGTAAACACTATACAAGCCAACTCTAAAATTTGTAACCCTATCCAATTATATTATAGAGTGCAAGTGTGGCGAGTCAGATTGCATGATGAACCCAAGACCCTTTATTTGCCAACTTGAGTTCAAACAATTAAGCAACAAATGGAATTGGGAAACAGAAGATTACAAATTTACACCACCGTCACCGAAAAAAAAGGAAAAAAAAAAAAAACCATACCCATCACCGTCCACCTACTGATTAAATACTTGTGCTGGGGTCTAAAATTGGGAAAAATTTGACACCGGTCTTCATCGGTTTGTTCCAGAATGGGTTTTCCTCAATCTGACCTGTGTATCCCGGGTTGTTTGCTCCATCAAAGTTTCTTTTGGTGTAGGGTTTTTGTTTTTGTTTTCTGAAGATGATGGCACGTCTTCAGTCTCCATTGCTTCTTCCTCGGTTGGTTTAGGTTGGCTGGAAACTTCAGATGCTGTTTGGGCATTTGAAGCTGTTGCAGGAACTGCTGCTTCAAGCACTTGAGAAGGACCTGCCTCTTCCGCTACTTCCATTTTGTGCTGACTTGAAGATGTGCTAGAAGTGGGAGATAGAGGTTCTTCAGGCTCTGCTTGTGTCGTAGCTGGTTGACGGTTTGATGAAGGTTGACGGCTGGGAGCAGAAGGTTGGCGAGCCCTAGCACCTTGCTGCTGTGGCTGTAATATCGAAAGTAAAATTGGCATGAAAACTGTAATATAATGTATAACTCAAAAGGATAGCATAGATTGTTTTCAATCACCGCTCTTAAAATACAGTTTCCCATATCACTTATATGCAAGGTTCTTAAAGGACAAAAGTTCAAATTTAATTCCACATTACTGACTAGCTGCAAACTACATACACAACAATTCATCAATTGATGCTGATAGATCATTGTCAAACCTTGAAGAAAACAACTGGATGATTGCATCAAAGAAACAAGACAGCATATTGGTCCATTTACAAGAACCATCAAACTCTGTATTAGAAGATAATGGCAAGAACATACGAGTATATACTCCTAATTACACTACCTGAGCAGGGCGAGGCCTTCTTGTTGACTGTGCAGCAATGTACTGCAAAATCTCAAAAACTCTTGTCTGACCATAACTTGCTGCTCTTTGCCAATATACAAAAATCATATCTCCAGCCCTAGTCCTCAGCTCCAACAAGCTGCGATCTATTTCATTCTCATGCTTCGCAACATATGGTTTGAAGAAGGAATCGTACACATAGGAGGTTCCCTGAAACAAGGAAAGGAGGAGAAATTAATATAAAGGTAAAGATCCAAGAACATAAGAAAAACATTCTTATAGGCAATTCATAATACAAACCTTAGTTTTAGGGTACCATAAGTATATGTAAAATGCCAACTTAGCCTCGCTGTACATTGGGACCCTTCAAGAAACCGAGACAGCAAAACAAAATGAACATGCCAATCGCCATTTTGAACACAAAAGCTGGGTTTAAGCAGAGAATCAATACCATGAAATAAAAGTATCTCCAATTCTCTCACAAACTGTCAAAACCGCCACTAAAATCCTGCAAACAAAGAGAAAATGAAACCCACTTATAACCCTAAAAAATACGTTCCACTAGTTCACAAACATCAAATCACGGTAGAATACCAATACTGGCACCAAAATCGGAGTTGCTCAATCTCTGGCTTATTCAATTCGACCGTTTTATAGCACTCATACGCTGGATAAGCATAGCCAAAAACCATCCTGCCAATACATTACACCATTTTTAATTTCGACAATAAAAAAAAACCTTTAAATTCAAATAAAAAAACAGAATTAATTAATCAGGTCGCCGGGAAACATACACAAGCCCTCGTGTTAGAAATGATCCAATCATTATGTATACCTATCAATAAAATAAAAAAACTAGTTAAAATCCAATGAGAAAATATTTAATCATTCAAAATTTATTTAAAAAAAAAACTCAAATTAAAAAAAATCACATAACAACCAAACAAACCGTTTAAGACATGTTCGTCACTAAAACTAGAGCAAACAATTGCTCAATAAACCACTAGAAAAAACAAAATCAACAAATAAAAAGTGAATAATCCCGAGAAAATTTCTATTATCTAAAACTCCACCTCCTCGCCATCAAAATCTATAACAAAAGGCAAAAATTAGAGTTAAAATACTAAACAAACTACAAAAATTAGGCTAGAAGAAACCGCAATGCCAGTAATCGGACCGAAACAAAACTAAAAACCGCAACAACTTATCTGTGGTAAAAATACGAAGAAATTCAGATAATTTTACAAAAACAAATTAAGAAAAATGAATATTCAATACCTTTTTACAAAGATTTTTATTATTGCGATTTTTTGTTGGCACACCAGAAAAAGAAATTTATCAAGAGCAAATGAGAGTTGCTAACGATCACGGCAACGAGTGGAGAGATCGAAGAATGGAAAAGGACGTTGAGACTCTTCCGTACAGAAATATCGGCGCAGCCGGTTAGCAACAGCGCACCGTTAGAGGTCGGCGTCGGGGTAAAGAGAGGGGAAAAATTGAAAGGGAAGCTAGAGAGAGATAGAGCAGCTGAGGCTCTTTTGGTCGTTTCTTTAAAATTCTTCTAATTTTGGCTTTTGAGTTCCGCAATTTAAAGAGAGATATTTTCCTGTGTGCGAGAACACGAGGATGATGTAACTGCTAGGGATTAGTCACCGTCAAAATGTTAACGGACGGGTTACGTGCTGTAGAATTTGTGAGGTTTTAACAAGTGTAAAGTGTTGCTGTTGTATGCTATCGCTTCCAGTTTAAATCTGAAACTGACGTGTAAAATTTTTTGTTGGAACGGGAAGACTGTCACCTGCTGGTGTTCTAGCAAGGCAAGAGCGCGTGCGGTAAACTTTCTTCGATATTTCACTTTGACCTCTTTAATGTAAATTTGCTGATATGATCCCAGTGATTTGAGAAGGTCCTCGTGTTCTATAATAGTTAGACAATATTGTTAGAATTTTTATAGTGGTATAGTTTCTAAAGCATTTGGCAAAACATTGTCACGTGTATGGATATGAGGGGGTGTGGATGGAGTTAGCATACAGATAGCTGTAAAAAAAATAATTTATCAGTGTGTATGGATATGAGGGGGTGTGGATGGAGATAGCTGTAAAAAAAAAAAATTATCAGCAATATTTGTATTATTAAATCTAATTTTATTATTCAAGGTCATATAATATATATATATATAATAATGGGTTGAAAATTTTAAAAATAGATATCATATATTAAGTGATGGAATAATTTTTTTTAAAACATGGTTAACTTAGCTTGACTCATATGTCAATTTTTTTATGTTACATGTTTTATTTTATTTTTTTACAATTGATTCTTGTATTTTAATTGGTTGATATAATTGATGTACTAATTCTAAATTATACACTTATAACAAATTTTGGTTGGTTTATTGAAACCGGATCCTGATTATGACTAATCATAACATATTAAAATTAATAACACAAACCTAAATCATAAATATTTATATTATTCATAAAAAATATAATTCAATCCGGTATATCCATTTCACCCGAGTAAAAAAAATAAATCATTCAAGTTTGTAACTTGTAAAATATTAAAAATTAGATTTGATATAATTATATATCAAGATTAAACTCAATTATATCCATAAATACCTCTGCTTTTAAAATTTAAAAACATTCTTGAATTTTAATATTTATTTCATATATTTTTTAAAGATGAGTATATAAAATATTATTCTCTAAATGATAAAATAACTATGTTTGGTGTGAATTATTTTTCATTCTTATATGTTTATTGGTCCTTTTCAATGTAAAATTTTTAAATCTCTCACTGTACATGGACTGGGTGAAAAGATAAGAAATGTTTTAAAAATAACGAGAAGTGATTTTGTGTGAGGTTATCTTATATGAAAACATGAGGTTTTAAAGGGAAAAAAACAGGAGAGAAACTGTAAAAATTGGCATTCTTTTAGTTTCTATCATTTATTTATTTAGCGGCAAGGTACAAACCCAAAGCTTATAGAAAATTACAGTGTTGACACTAAGGATTTTTATTTATGAAACCGAAATGGAATATGTGTTAACTTACAGGGACTGAAATATAGTCTACCCATTGCTAAATACGTGTACCATAGTTTTACCATCGAGCCCTTGATTCAGGAGTCTTTCGCCACGAGGCATCTGTTTCTGGATCTGTACCATTCTGTCTCATCAGGGATCACGTGACCTAAGAGAGTCACTAGCGAGTGATGTTACCATCGCCGTGGATAAAGGTGTGAAAGAGAATAAATTGCCGATTAACGAGTGAAGTATCTCATCGACTGCTTAAGCCTCTACGGATAAGCAGCAAAAAGATAAATAAATAAATGTGGGGGCGTATTGTTATTATTGATTTTTAAAGTTTTTTTTTAATATATTAAAAAAATATTTTTTTTATTTTTAAAAACCTATTCCTGATACTAGAAAATCAAAATGATATAAAAGAAATTAAATTAATTTTTTTGTTTAAAAAATACTTTTAAAATATAAAAATAAATGAATTTTTACCTTGTGAGAAAGCTTGGTTATAAAAACTTTACCGGTTGATGGGTCATCAAAGGCTTAGAATGTATTTAAAAGGGTGGAAGTAATTATTTTTTTAAATATCAAAAGTATATAAAAATAATATTTTTTTAAAACCATTGCATCCATCAATTATCACCCTGCCAGCCCGGATTTTATAACCAATGCAGAAAGATATTGAGATTACTGAGTAGGCTCTATTGGAATAACGTTAGGCTACCCTGATATTTTAAAAATGCTACTGTGGCGTCCTTTTTGGGAGACGAATGTTCAATTCAGTCCTTTCCATCCCACTCTTTGCCTTCCCTTTACTCACACCCACGAAAAATGCTCAAGTGGATCACATCCTCTGAAGAATCTTGGTTTATTTTAATAAGATATGCCACATCAGCTTTAAAGCAGAGCTTGTACAACACAATCCTACCTTTTCTCTATTCTTTATTGATTGCTGATGGAAATACCATAAAATTACACCATCTCTTAGGTTTATGTTAGAATTTCTTGCCTATAGAGCAATTTTGCCACTTTAATTTACCTGTAGATCATTGATTTTTACATGGGATTATGCCAACCAACACTAGACACTATTTTAATTAGTCTCTGGTTTCTTTCTTCTTTTTTTTTATTTACGTGGGGTATCCGGGTCAGCTTGCGCACCACGACTAATTTCCACAACTCACTGAATACCCTGCAAACCCAGTAGGCATGTAAGGCACCGCGGGGGTGACAGGCATGCACGCCAGGGCTCGAACCCAGGTGCAGTGAAAGGAGACAAGCCCCTTACACCGCTAGGCCAAGCACTGGTTTGCATCTCTGGTTTCTTTCTCTTTTTTTTTTTTAGATTAACGTGGGTGTCCGGGCCAGCTTGCGCGTACCACGACTAATCCCACGGGCCCTGAAGTTAACGACCATGTAAACCTCCAGTGGCCATCATATGAGCAACAAAGAACTCGAACCTGAGACTACAGAGGGAGCAAACCTCTTAATTTCAAATCTTTATCACTTGGCTACCGCTTAGATGGTTGTCTCTGGTTTCTTTCTTGATTCCCTTGCTGGGATACATTTTCAAGCCCGTTGTTTCATACAGTATGGTGCAATAATTTGATGGATGACATAAAGCACATGTAATTGCATGTCGCCACCTTCAGGGTTTTTTTTCAGGCCAGGGCTCTATGGCCCGTTTACTTTAGGTTTTTTCAGGCCCCAGGGCTCTATGGCCCGTTTATGAGTGCGGTGGGTTTTATAGTCGTATATTTTTTTTTTACTTATATATATCAACATAATAAAATAACCAAAAAAACTAAAAAATTATACATTTAATATTTTTTCAAATCAAATATTTTTTGTGCATCTAAATATAATTTCAAAACTGTCACTGCATCTTGGTCACAAATTTTACCTGTCTACTTTCTTTTTTTTCGAGTATGATTGTCGAGTGACAATTAATGCGTTATCCACCATGAAACTTTATTAGCATCCAATTCTTTTCAAGATTCTCTGCAAAGAAAATTTTCTAGCAGCTGCTTGTGATTTTTTCACAGAGGATAGCACTTTTTATCCTTCCTTTCCCTTTTTTTATTAAATAACTTTAGATCTTGTTTTATGTGATCTTTTACCCTTTTTATCCACTCACTTGCTGGTTTCTTTGTATATCCTTTAACTAAAAGTTTGATAATTACATTGTTTTATTGATAAAAAAAATATTATTTCAGTTATATAGTAACAAAACGTTCTTAATGAAAGCTTGTAATGCAACCTGTTTTTTCATTGAATTTTTTTTAAAAGATTTAAAACTTTTCTATTTACAAAAAAAATATAACAACAATTCTCTTACAAGATGTCCCGGATAGAGAAAAAAATATATTTCTATTTGATGTAATATAAAATATAAAAACTTGTAATATTATAAAAGACTAAAACAATAAAAAAATATAAATTTAATGTTTTTTTTAATGAGATGTTTTTTTGAAAAAAAAACAAAACAAAATTCACTACACTCTCCGACACTGCTAGATTGCTCACAAAATTTACCTGTCCACGTTTCTATTCGATATTAAATAATGGACAGCCTCTTTTATCCTTATTTTCCTTTGTTTTTTTAATATTAAATAACTTTAGATCTTGTTTTTGTGATCGAGGTTTTTTTTTTTTCCACTGTTATTCTAGTTTTATCCACTTACTTGTTGGGTTTTTATATCCTTTAACTACAAGTATGATAATTATGTTATTTGATTTATAAAAGATTGGTACTATTTAACAATTATTTATAAACAAAAACCTCCTTAACCAAACTTGCAATTCAACTTGTTTTTTCATTGATTTATGATGAATTTAAACTTTTCTATTGATGAAAAATATAATAACAATTTTCATAATGTAAAGATATCTTTCATTTTGATGCTAATACAAACATTTTACTATTTTATTGTTGTGTTGTTTGATTTATAGTTTTTAAATTTAATTTAATAACTAACTTAGTTTAAAATATACATCATGAGTTTTGATTGAATCACTTATAAGTCATTTCAAGTCAATTTTAATTTTTTTTATGTAAAACAAAATAATATTTTTTTTGTTAATAAATAAATAATTATAATTGAGTTTTTAACTGGATACTTCTAGCTAAGAAAATCATATTACAAAGTTAATTCAAGTTTTTAACCTAATTATTTGAAATTTAAGGTTTCCTTGTCCAACTAACTGAATTTGAAAATTATAATTTGATCGGTTTTCATTTATCCCTATTTAATGAATTTCGAGAATAGCAATGTATTTTTGTGGTAGATTTGATTTCATGAAATTTTTATTTCTGATAGTAAAAGAAATGTGTCATCCACCAATAACCAGAGGTTTTAGTGACAGTACGATGCTGTGAATCTGGACTTGACATTCATTAATTAGCTTGGTGGGCTCGCTAATTAAAAAGCACCGCCATCTAATTCAAGATAGCCCGGATCAGTTTTCTTCAATATTTGACCTATATCATTTAAGGCTCCCGGCATGTAGCTTTTCCTCTGTTACTTTTACATGGAAATCATGATCACGATCCCCTGTATTCGTCTTTAGCTGGTTCCTATCTTTTCAGCTTCAGGAATCAAAGCGTCACTGTACTGAAATGTGCTTACCGTTTACCGGTCACGGAGCAGATATTGATCATTTACATGCCCAGGCTCCTGTTTAGCCAGTGCCCGTTCATGTTAATCACCTATCACGGCCACATGGTCCCGTCGGACCTGAGGTACCATGCTCCTTTAGCCAGAAACTGAGCATGTTAATCACCTATCAAGGCCACATGGCCAGTCGGACTAGAGGTACCATGCTCCTTTAGCCAGAAAGTAAGCATGCTAGTCACCTATCAAGGTCGCATGGTCCAGTTGGACTTGAGGCACAATGCTCCTTTAGCCAGAAACTGAGTGGGAAGCCTCTGCTGTAATGTTCATTGATCAATACAGTTGACACCAATTGAATTCTTGACGTGCTAGCTAGCTCATGGCGCTGGAGCACTGCCTAAAACAGTACTGTAAAGGAAACATGTAAAGCTTTTGAAGTTGGTCCTCATCTTTGACAGTGCTTCCATCCTCAAGACATGGACTGTACTGTGTCGAGTACAAGCAAATAAAAAAGAGCAACTAAAAAAAGAAGCCATTATTGAGTAGAGAGGCGGATGAAAAGCTAAAATGGGACCTAGAGGAAAGGGAAACCAAGGTGAAAAAGGGAGCATGTGCGGAGGGAAACTTCCACAGCCTTGGATTCTCTGTTTATCAAAGCATGCTGGTCCCTTACCACATCCATTCTCAAGGGACAAGGGTACGATGCCAAGAACCTTATTCAACATCATGGCCACTCTCATGCGCGTCTAATTATATCCGTTTGGCTGTATCTAACTCCTATTTTTATTTTTATTTTGTAATTAATATAAAGAATGCTTTGTGTCTGCTTAGCATGTCTAGAAAGTGTTGAAATAAGGAAGAAATGAATTTAATAGATTCATCACCCACTAGATTGTAAGCACTTAGCAATGCTTAGCCATGATTATTCTTGGTTACCTCAACTCCATGCCAATCAAGGTCAAAATAAGCCGACCCTTTGTCTCTATTTTCTGGCATTGGCCGAGGGATCGCCACCAATCTCCCCGTAACGTGCTTAACAACTACTCCGGTCAAGCACGCACGGCTATGTTAAAGAAACCATACTCGAGTGAAAAATGTGAGAAATTATTACATTTAAGTTAAATCAATTTACACGTTATCGAATCGAATTGATTTTTTTTTCAAAATTATGTTTTTTCATGCGGTTTGGTTAAACTCCACATACCAAATTTCCTAGGTTAATCGATGCTGGGTTTAACACCATGGATATAATGCCTCGTTGCATCCCCGAGCAAATAAAAAACATAAAAGAGACCTCCGTCATCCAGTCGGGTTGCAAGGCATTGCGCTGACTAATTGCCTAAACTTTGGACTTGAAATACATTTATTTGATCTCAGAGGGATTGGGCCGTTCCCTTGCAACGACTTGAGCTTGAGCATAACTCATAAGCATATGGGCTCATAGAGACAGTCCATGACAATCCATAATTAAAAAAAAAAAAACAAAAACAAGATTCATCATCCATAGAATGAACGCCACGTGGACATAGTGTTCTAGATAGAAAAAAAAACTCGAGCGAAACACCCACTCACAACTGTCTGGCTGATGGTGCTTGAAGCAGTCCCCACATATCCAAAAATTTCCTCTGAAGCTTCAATTGTTGAAACTCTAGCATCAACAGAGGCAGTCCCTTGAAATTTGGAGAGAGCAGAAAATAAGAAATGCCAGTAGCGCCTTCCATTCCTCGTCTTCACTCACCATTTCTATGCTGCCCTCTTAACAATATCTCTTTTTCACTGTCATCCTTCAAGTCCGCGAGACATCATCATCAACGGTCACCAGTGTCTTATCCATGCATCAGGGCTATTGATCTTGATCAGAACACGGTTCTTTCTCTATCCGTACTTGCTCTTAGTGTTTTTGCATGTAATGTTGTTGTGAAGAGTGTTAATTCTTAAAGAACAAAACCAGATAGTTGCAATTTCGGTCGGGGTCGTAAGCATTGCTGTTGGGATAGGAATTCCTGTTTTCTACGAATCCCAGATTGATAATGCTGTAAGTTAGTCTTGTTGGTGTCGAGAATTCAGCATTATACTATATTTCAGACGTTAAGCTGTGATTGTGGTTTTGTTCATGTTGCAGGCAAAGCGAGATAATACCCAGCCATGTTTCCCTTGCAATGGCAGCGGTGCACGTAAGGAACACTGAACTAAAATTGAGTTATTCATTATTCTGTGAGCTAGTGTGTGTTTGTAATTACTGTAAATCATCAGGATGTAACCACTGCTGGAGTATGAGACTTAAAGAACAATATTATATATATGAATTCAATGATGGCCTGTGAATTTAAGGTTCTACATTGTTATAAGCATGCATTGAATGTCGATTGTATTGAATTTGATAGTTTAGTTGGGGTTCCAACAAAAGATTCAAGGCATGTGGGATTGGTGGTTCTTACGCTCCCCTTACCTGCAATCTATCATATGTATTGGGTTCCACTATCTTCACTGGTCTTGATGGCTCCGTTATTATACTGAATTTGATAGCTAGTTTCGATTCCATCTAATCTCAACTCAATGTATTAAATATTTTTTATTTATTTCATATGGGATCGGTGGTTTTACCACGTTGGTGCTATAGATTCATATCGCAAATGTGTGCACTTTGGTTGTTTTTTGTACATGTCCTCTTCTATTTCCACTCCCTGCATAACCCTGTTAGTAGCAATCTGTGAGGGGCACCGGCATGTTTGAGGACGAAGATTTGGATTTCCTGAACTGTATCCCCTGCAAACTCCTGCACACATTTTTACCATTCTCCAGTTTAGTATCACGATTTAGAGCATCATTAATGGTAGCAACTGCTAGCTGGTGAACTTAGTGATCACAAGATTGGCTTCTAAAATGATTCTATCTAATCCATCACTGATCTCGGTTTCAGCATCCTCTCCTTCCCAGTAGTTTTCCACACATTATTTAACTAATGTACTAGATTTCCTTTTGAAATATGTAGGCATAGATCTTAACACGCAAATTCATGATCTAGTTTACAAGAGAAGGGAAGGAGAGTTGCTGGATTTTAAAGAGTATAAGTTGTAGGAACGTCATTTCTCAGCAAGAAAAACAAAATGACACGAGACTGGAGGCATAACTGAATTTGGATGATGATATTGCCATGTTGAAATTCTGATGGTTGCTCTTCGTAATTGGATTGCTTTCTGCAGAAAAATGTAGATTTTGCTTGGGAACTGGCTCAGTGACAGTGGAGCTAGGTGGGGATGAAAAAGAAGTCTCTAGATGCATCAATTGCGACGGTCTTGGTTCTTTGACTTGCACAACATGTCAAGGCAGTGGCATTCAACCCCGGTATCTAGATCGCAGGTATGATTCTATAATCAGATCTTGATAAGCAGAAAAAATAACTAACAGCTCATCGCATTGTATACTTAGATTACACTAATTAATCCCATACTCATCAGCAAGGAAAAATCAAACATGGTGGATTGCTTTTATTAAATTCTATGTTGGATGGAAATGACAATAAAATTGTGTCTAAACCATAGTCATAAGACCTGCTCCGACAATCAAATTGGTCCAAGACTTGGATGGTCTAGGACTCGGGTCAGATGGGTTGATCCATAGGGTCAGTGTATCAACTCAAGCTTTGCTTTTCTTAAAAAACAAGTTGTTTCAGTTTTTTCACCAGCTTGGCCTGGGGAAAGCATTGGTGAATGGGTCACCGGGTTGGGCTGCCGGGCCGAACAGGTCTTGTAACAAGTCAGTAATGCGGGTCTTAATTTTGGGAATGGATTTTATCTGCATTCATCAGATGCAACTTCAGGGAACAAGGGATGTTGAGAGTCTTAACTGTGTCACTAACAAAATTTTGTGTTTTCCTTTGAACAGAGAATTCAAGGATGATGATTGAAACTTTGAAGAAGACATGGTTTTGAAGTTGATCCGATCAACTTGTAATAAGAAAGACACGATCATCGACACTCTTTTTTGTATTAACACCTTCAGATTCCATCCTTTCTTTCTCCATCCTTGATCCAATGTAAACAAGCTCAGCATGTAGAAATTGAGGCGGTATTATTTCTACTGGAAAAAAAATTGAGAAGCAGGGGTGTTCTTGTTATGATATTTGTAAGCAATAGTACAGTACAGAAGAACGAGAGGAGAGGTCACAAGCAGTCCGATAATTTTTTTAGCAAATAAAAAAGCAGCCTTTTCCAACGTGTTGCTTAACACACAAAAATCCTAGAAAAGTCTATTTATGTATTCAATCAAATATCATCTAAGTACTAAATCAAAAAAATTAAAAAATAGATATATATTAAGATATTAAATTTTATAAAATAAGTCGTGTGTTTGTTTATGTTTGAAAATTTTGTTTATTAAAGTCAGAACTTTATTTAATTAAATGATAATAAAAATAGTTATATATATGAAAATGATTAAAAAATAAAAAAATTATATAAAGTTGCACATATTAGAAAAAAATGTTATTATTTTATATGAAAATCAAATAAATATTAAATAATATTTAACCAAATACTAAATTGAAAGATATATACCAGATCTTAAAATATGAGCTATGTACTGGTTTGTAATTGATAATTTTATTTATTGTAACCAAATGTTTTATTTAATAAAATAACAGTAAAAAAAAGACTACGAATACCTTCTAATATAAAAAAGTTAAAGTCTTACCCATAACTTAAGTAAAAATTTAATCATATTACATTAAAAAAATTATAGAAGTCTTTCAAATTTGAAAAAAAAACAATAAAAAAATTCCATAAAAAAACCAAGAATAATGGAAATGGAAGGATAAAAACAATAAAAAAACAAAAAAGGGGCTCCTGCAGGCGGGCCTGTCCTGGGTAGCCCATCATTCCTGGTCTAAGAAAAGCCTTGGAGAGTGGAACCTCAGACCAGGCCGGGGTGCCTGGGCTGGGTTTAATTTTTTTTTCCAGGGGCGGTTTACATTGTGCATTTAAATAGCATGGTTACGTTTTTGCCCCTAGTTCAGTCAAAATGCGTAGGTGTTTTGAGAGGGTGTCTTGGGTCTTGTGTGTTGCTCATTCTGGGTTTTAGCCCTGGCACCCGTTTTCCCACCTTCTTCTCTCATTAATCCCTTCCCCCCCTCTCTTTATCTGTCTCCTGACTTGCGGTGATTGTTAGATTTCGAGGGTTTATAGTATCCCTAACTCACTTCTCTCTTTTATTTTCCTAAACTGCTAGCAGAAACAAGAACTAGGGTTTAAGCAAGAGCGATACAGGTAGAGATGCTGTACTTGATAGGTCTGGGTTTAGGTAACGAGAAGGACATCACGTTGAGAGGACTAGAAGCAGTGAAGAAATGTGAGAAAGTTTACATGGAAGCCTACACTTCTCTTCTTTCCTTTGGTCTCTCGACTGATGGACTCTCCACTCTGGTAACAACTCCTTTTTTTTTCTTTAAACTCTGAATTAGTACTGTTTTAGTTAATAATCTATAAAATATGCATCTGAGCTGAATTGGATTTGCAGGAAAAGTTGTATGGGAAACCCATTACCGTTGCAGATAGAGAGATGGTAGAAGAGAAAGTAGACAGTGTGTTGTCTGAAGCTACTTCATTAGACGTGGCTTTTCTTGTTGTTGGAGATCCTTTTGGGTACGTCCCTGTTGGTTTTTCGTTTCAATTTCGTTTTCTATGATTGCAAAGCGTGTATTTTGGCTCATTTATTTGTTCATTTGGAAACACAGGGCTACAACTCACACTGATCTTGTTGTTCGAGCTAAGGAATTAGGGGTTGAGGTCAAAGTGATACATAATGCATCGGTGATGAATGCTGTTGGGATTTGTGGGTTGCAATTGTATCGATATGGAGAGACAATTTCAATTCCGTTTTTTACAGATACATGGAAACCTGATAGCTTTTATGAGAAGATACAAAGAAATCGTGAGCTTGGATTGCATACTCTCTGTCTATTAGGTGAGAATTTCTTCTGTCACATACCAATTTTTTAGTCTGCAGAAAAGATAAATGCAACCTGGTAAATTCTTAGTTCTTGCGAATGCATACAATGGAATTCTCTACTATACAGGCGTACCTCTAGTTATTCAACAATAGGGTTCGTGCCTTAACCTCGGTTATAAATTGCAAGTTTTGGTTCACTTTATCTTTTTTTGTCAATTGGCTCTGTAGCATTAATAAGGATTGCATATCTGGGAATGCGAATTTAAAGGATCATCTATTCTATGTAATCAGAGGCTGAGCCTCCCTGCCCCCTCAGTTATGTATAGGAGTCAATTTTGTCGAGCTATCATCTATTGACATAATATTCCAATTTTCATACATAATTGTTCATTGTTCCAATAACCATAAGGAACATTTCTTTTTTGTTATTTTATGACCAGAAATTCCATCTTTTACTTGTAAAAATAAATAAATAAGTAAAAGGAGCGCTAGTTGTTGAAAATTCTGGTTTGTTTATCCTGTGACCTTGCAAAAGCTTCCTATTTTATATGCTGTCAAACTAGAAACATTTGATCAATGCGTATTTGTCTGCTTTGCAGATATAAAAGTGAAGGAACCTACATGGGAATCCTTGTGCAGGTCTGTGCAGGTTAATGGCTCTGTAGTTTATTCTCTGCATTTGTGTTATTTCTAGACTGATTATTACTTTTCACCTATGGTCCAGAGGAAAGAAGCTATATGAACCACCAAGATTCATGACCATAAATACTGCGATTGAGCAACTCTTGGAGATTGAGCAAAACCGTGGAGAATCTGGTGAGGCTCACAATTATTCACTATTTTTGGGGATTGAGGAATTTGCAAAATCATATTCTATGTTTATTGACTTCATATTGTGCTAACTTTTACCCTCTCTAACAGTAAATAGCTTAGGAAAGTGTTTTACACGCATGTATAACCATAGATCTCGGATTTGTGCTAACTTTTACCCTCTCTAACGGTAAATAGCTTAGGAAAGTGTTTTACATGCATGTATCACCATAGATCTCGGATTCGTGCTAACTTTTACCCTCTCTAACAGTAAATAGCTTAGGAAAGTGTATTACACGCATGTATCACCATAGATCTCGGATTCTAGACTGTGCTTATAATGCAAGCACGACCTGTCATTTTCCTCCAGCCTAACACATTATCTCATGGATATCATTTTTCTTTTCTTATTGCATCTTGATCTTCAAGCTTTTATGAAATCCAATTCTCTGCACTTTTAGGCTCGTTGAGAAGAATCTGAATCATATTGTACTAAGAATTACACTTTTGTCATCCATGAATTGCAGCATACAATGAAGACACCAATTGTGTTGGGCTTGCTCGGCTTGGAAATGAAGATCAGAAGATAGTTGCTGGCACAATGAGGCAACTTCTGGCAGTTGATTTTGGGGCACCCCTGCACTGCCTTGTAATAGTAGGCACCACTCATCCAATAGAAGAAGAAATGCTGAATATGTACAAGCTTAAAGGAGAGAGTATAGACCACAAAGATCACAGGACTGCATGATTTGCAGGTCGTATTTCCTTTTGGTTTTGTTTTACTCGTGAAAAGATAAAATGGTTGATATGACTGAACTAAAGGTTTTATGCCGTTATATAGGCTACATGCAAGATAAAAAGTATTGTCTTGTTTGGCCTGCTCGGGATGCAAGTAGAGTTCATTCCTTGATGCTGTAACCTACACTCAATCTTTTGTTTTTCGCCTTTATTTTGCTGCAAATCTTTGGTTGCTGCTGAGGTGAAAATATCTTTCGGTTTCGTTATGTCTGTGCGATGGAGCCAACTGTACATTTGCATTGGTTTTTTTAGTAAGAGCCACTGTACCATCAGTATATGCCATGCCGTTTATTTGGTTGTTCCCCCACCGTCCCATGTATCTCACATGCATGGATTTTGAGTTCGTGGTTCTTGTTAAATGACATGAGTAAATGAAAGGGAATTGGATAGATCAGAAATTCGGTCGTTTCCCCAAGTTAACCAGCTTGAGTTTAGCCTTGCCTGGGAATATCATTTTTTATAATTATTATTATATAATTAAATAGAAAATTTCAATATAGCACAAGACATAATTTACTGAGGATTGTTATGATGAAATTATTGTTTATATTATTTTGCCCGAGTGGAGAAAGATTGTGTTTTTGTGATAACAATTCTTTAGTTTTTTTTTTTTTTAAGGTTTGAAAAAAAGAGAGAAGAAAACTTGATTTTTCTTGTAATTTTTCCTTGAATCCTTATCAAAATAAGGAAAAGAATATGCTTAAAGTGTTTATTTTCTCTAATTTTATGTTTTGATAAAGTAACTGAATTATTGTAATTATATGAAATTATGGGTTTGTGCATTAATTATAGGAATAATGTAAATTATGATCGAACCATGTCAAAGAAGTATATATTATAATCAGATAAGTGTTTAATTTTAAATAAAAAAAAAAATCTCCCTCCTCCCCCCTTTTCTTAAAGGTTTCGATCAAATAGAAAGATTTGAGATATTTAAAATTTTCATGCAATTGTTTAGAAATTGTGAGAAAATATAGGATTATAAATGTTAATAAATAAAATGAGTGAGGATTTTTCAAAGAGAGAAGAAAAATCCTCACTTTCTTCTTTTAAATTAATTTCGGCTAAGAAAAAAAAATTGAGATAATTGAGTTTTGATAAAATTGTTTAGAAATTTTATCAAATTGTAGATAATTAATGTTAATAAGTTAATTGAATAGTGATTTTTGTAAGAAAGGGGAAAAAATCTCACCTTTTTTTCTTATTGAAGTTTGGCCATGACACATAAAAAAAAAAAAAGGGAAAAGGTTTTGATCTGGACTTTGTTAATATAAAAAGATGGTTTTAGATGAATTGAGTGAATCCTTTGAGAGTTCGAGAACTTGTATTAATAAAAAAAAATAATAAATTTTTTTTTTCCGAGGACTTGTATTAATAAAAAAAATAATAAAAAAAAAAATTATTGATTTAAAAGTTCAATCAAACTTATTTAATGATGTTGGATTTAATTAAGAAATAATGAGCAATGTCATGACAAATTGTGTTCAAATAAAGAAGATCGTAAACCTAATCAGCAACAAAGAATATCTTCATGCGTTCAGGCACCAAATAAATGTTTAACACTTTAAACTAACTTAATAGCTTATTTCAGATGATTGCAAAAACAATTTTCTTAGATAGTAATTTTAATATGAAGTCATGAAATAAAGATGTAGTTTAATACCTTATTGAATAAACGAGTTCAAAAGATTATTTCATGGTTAATGAAAATAATATCCTAATAAATTGGTGCGTGGATATGATGATTTCCTAGTTAAGATAAATATTGTCCTGACAAATAGGCAATTAACTTTCTAGTTAATGGAATAAATACTTCGTGTAATGGATAATTATAGAATTTAATTGATTAAAATTGAAGTTAAATATGAGGGTTTGTTAGAGACACTTTTAGCATTTTTGTAAATTTATTTCTACTTTAGAAATTATATTAAGAATTGATGAAATTATTGAATTACTAAATACAAGATATTTCATTTAATAATGCGAGAATTACTTTAATACACATGAATAGCTAGTCTTTAATTATTTGTTTATCGTAATGTACAATTTTAATCATACTTAATATGATTATGTTTTTAGATACATCACACTCTTGAACCGGAAAATAGATGTATAGATGTATAGATGTATAATTTTATTAAGTAATTGATATTATTGGAAAAATCAATATTATGTTGTAATACACTTTTGTGTTTAAGAATTGTAATATTTAACTTAATTACTTACTAATGATGTAATTTAAGATGTTTCTATTATTAAGTTAAATTTTAGTTGGTTGTATATATATTTTAAACATAATTACCTTTGAAAGATTTTGATGCTTACCATGAATTAATTAGCTATAAATAATTGTTATATAAAAAATTGAAATGAGAATTTCATGATAAAATTTTAAAGGTCCAGATGATGAGATGATTATTATGATTGTTGTTTACAAGTTAATAAATATTAAGTTGATAACTTGATGTAAAAAAATACAAAGAATACTCAAAAGATATTTAATTTTTATGTGTGTGTGTGTGTAAGGTCGTTATAATTTTATTATAAAAGTTTTAAATATTTTTTATTTATCATTAAATTATAATTTGTCATATATTATTTTTTCCTATTCAATCTTTTTTTTTTTTTTTTCCTTTGGCTCTTTCGTTAAAATTTTTTTGGTTTTTAATTTCATCCTTGAATCAGAGTTTATGTTATTTTATTATTTTTAATTTAGCCATCATTATTTTGATTTGTTTTTCTTTTTGTTAAATTTTATTTATTTCTAAATTAACTCTGCAATTTAAATTTTTTTAATGTCCCTTATTTTTGTAATCATAGTTTTTGTGTGTTTTTTTTTTTTAATTTCATCATTCAGCCTTTAATTTGATAGAGAACGAACTTCAAAATTTTTTCATTTGTGATGCTTCTGAACTATTGATATGCGTAATGAGTTTGACAAGTTTATGCTGTTCAAGAATTTTATTTTTATTTTTTTATGATTTCATCATTCAACATTATTTCTTTTTTAAAAATATTTTTATGGTTATCTTCAATTTCTTTTCTATTGGTTTATCATGTTCCGATGGCTTCGGCCATAGGTTTTGCATACCTATTTTGTATAAATTTTTTTTATATTTAATTTTTTAACAGTTCCTTTTATTTATTTTGAAATAATACTTCTTATATGTTTAACCTTGTATAATTTTTTTCTTTTATTTTATTCAATCAGTTTTATATTTATTTTTGTTTCTATTATCTTTTACTAATTTTAATAAACAAATTCAATAGACACAAACAAGTA
Organism: Populus euphratica; assembly: GCF_000495115.2. Classification (NCBI taxonomy): domain Eukaryota; kingdom Viridiplantae; phylum Streptophyta; class Magnoliopsida; order Malpighiales; family Salicaceae; genus Populus; species Populus euphratica. Next base: position 1,405,241 of record NW_011499878.1, on the reverse strand, counting down.
CATATTTTATTTTACAAGATTAGATATCTTGGCTAAAATCCATATCTCAATTTTTCCAGTTTCTCTTTTGGGATTTTGTTTTTGTTTATTTAGATAAATGATTAATGAATTACTTGATTAGATGCTTGTATGAACTTTTTAATTTATACTTTGATTTTTTTAGAAAATTGCATGAATTCCCAAGGTTTATACTTAAATAAAAATTATGACCTGTGGTGGCGTGCATATCAAATAGCTAGTAGTATAAACTAAAAGAGGTGGTACTTTTATTGTGAATCACCTCATAAAATACTATTCATTTTAGTATTTTTTTTCTTTTTAAATCTATATTTCTTTCTCTAATTTTATATTTTAACATTTAGTTTATTCGAGATTAGACTTTATAATTTATTATGACTTGCTCCATTAATGATTAACTCGATTTTAAAACCAGTATGATGAGTTTAACAAATTAACTTGGTAGATTGGAGTTAGATGGTGCTTTTATTGTGAATCACCTCATAAAATACTATTCATTTAAATAATGTTTTTTTTGTCCCTTTTTTTCTTTCTAAATCTTTTTTTCCTAATATCATGCTTCAATACTTAGTTTATTGAAGATTAAATTTAATAATTTATTGTGATTTGCTTTATACATAATTAACTTGTTATCATATCTTGTGTCACATGTTTGATAATTTGACTTGATTTTTTTATTTTTTTATATATATATATTTTGAATTTTATCTTCTAACATTGGATTGATTGTGAATTTGGTTTCATGATTTATTTTAGTTTGCTTTCTATAAGGTTATTTCAATCTTATGACTCGAGTCATAGGTTTGGCGGGTTACCTAGTCAACTCGAGTGTTTTTCTTGTCTTTTTTTAATCGTTATTTTTTCTATTTCATCATTAAACGTTGAGTTGATTATAGTTTCATGATTTATTTTGATTTGCTTTCTATAAGGTTATCTTGATTTTGTGACTTGGGTCACGTGTTTTGCGGGTTAATCCGGGTAGACTCGATTCGTTTTATTGTGTTTTGTTTTTAGATTGATTTTTTTTCCATTTTCAACCTTTAACAATGAGTTTATTGAAAATTAAGTTTTATAATTTATTTTGATTTGTTTTTTATAAAGTTGTTATAGTCTCGTAATCTCAGTTGCAAGTTTAACATATTAGTCTAAGTTTACGTAGGTCATTTTTTTTACTTTCTAGGAATTTATTTTGATCTCACGCACCATATCACAAGTTTTACAGGTTAACTCAAATCAATTATTTTTGTTATTTTTTAATTATTTTTTTCAATTTCATTCTTTAACATTAGGTTGATTAAGAATTAAGTTTAATAATTTATTTTAATTTATTTTATATGAAATTATTATGATCTCATGATCTAAATTATAGATTTAACATGTTAACCTATATTGGCCCAGATCGATCTAACAAGTTGTTGTTTCAATATTATTTTTTTAAAAAAATATTATTTTAAATTTTTATTAATCAAAGAATGTTTTTATTAGTTGTTTGGGTTGCTTTGGAAGTCGATCATGTGATATCAAATTAATTTTAATTTTAAAAAAATTACTAGAAAAATATTAACAATATCTAATTTTTTTATATTTTTTTTTATTCTACCTAGATTATATATTGATTTCTAAATTCAGAAGGTTTTGAAACCTCTGAGCCTCTGCCAAAATGCCAATTCAGAGTATATTAAGAGTTTCTGGAAAGACGTAAGATTCCATGCTACATCATCCCGGTGCATGATGGCAGTGATTTTCATCATCTTCCACCTGGCTTTGTTAGACTGACTCTTTAATATTGTTTCTCGGAATGCTTCTGATTCTGAGGCATGACACAAAATACGCACTTTGTGGATTTTGTTCTTAGTCATCGCCACTAGCCAGAATCTGACAAGTCGAGTTTTATCATCTATGCTAGGGTAGAAAATTGGTGGGCCATAGAGAAGAATTTTTCCAGTAGCGTCTCTGACATCAGCCTAGATGGTAGCTTGACCTTCAAGTTAGCATGCCGTGGCCCAATTGAAGTTCACGAGCAAAATTAACACCCGCAGTTAGCGCTCCTCTGTAATGGACCTTCATACCAAGCAAAGAGGACCACTGCCAAGTGCGATCCACAAGCATAGTGCAAACGCTAACCCGGGACACGGTATATAATGCTTATCCACAACCCCAATTTTTTTTTTTTTTTAAAAAAAAGTCAATGCAAATGGATAGAATTAGAGAATGAATGGAATATAATGCTTATCCCCCACCCCCATTTTTTTTTTGTTTTTTAAAAAAAAGTCAATGCAAATGGATAGAATTAGAGAATGAATGGAATATAATGCTTATCCACAACCCAAATTTTTTTTTTTTTTTAAAAAAAAAGTCAATGCAAATGGATAGAATTAGAGAATGAATGGAATATAATGCTTATCCACAAGCAGCTCGAATGCTCGATACTTTCCTTGCTGTTAATAGGTCAACCAACAGGTCACTCATCGAGATTTTTTTCCTTTTCCTATTCTTTTTTCAACCCTTACTGGTCTAGATCACAGGTTGACTTCCAAAAGCTGGTCCGGATCATGGGCAGGAGGCTCTCCACCACCCGCAATGGAAAACACTACAAACACATGGCACCAAGATTGCAAATACGGTCCAAGTTCCTTCTGGGTGGTGATAATCACAGATCAATCACGAATAACCGAAAGTGCCTAGCAGCGTGCTAGCCTTGCCACAACTAAAACCCATGTACATCAAGATTTTAAGCCATGGTATGGATATTGTTGCTACTTAAAACTAAGAGTGGCAGTAAAGATCTTTGAGAGAGCAAAACGATGCGGGGCGGAGGGGGGTTGTTTAAAAATGACACATGCCTTAACCTCCAAAATGATTATATCTACCACACTTACCCTGCAACCAAGTCAACCGTAGGTCATCACCTTTGAGAGAGAGAAAGGTCTCTCGTAAGGTGGGGTCTTCAAAAAGGTCCAAAGCTGCAAAGTAAAGTTGCTGGTCAATCTTTTGAATCTCATCCAGAGCTTCAATACAATTAGTTATGGTAAATCTCTCCTCATCTTGTCTTGCAGCAACTTCCCTCCACTTCGAAGCAGCTACCATCTCCAACAAGGCTTCTGCCATAGCTTCATTAAGTTCTTGATCCCTATTATTCTGCTCTGAAGAAGGTGTCTCAGACGGACGTTTCCTTTTTCTTTTCCCTGCATTCTTCACTGCCTTTTCTGATGATACAGAATTTCCTTTTGATAATTTTGATGATGATGATGGATCTTCAGAACGAGAGGTTCCGCCATCTGGCCATGAAATTCTACCTGCAATATCATTTCCAACAGATTTGTCCAAACCCTCAAAGTGACTTGATTGGGCATACTTCCCATCAACTGATGTATCTGTGAAAATCTTGCAGAGTTGGTCATATATGGGACAGTCCTTGACTTTAACTGCCTCAGGCCTAGGTTGTGCCTGTAAGTAGAAGATATTAGAATGCAAAATAAGATGATCAAGAAGTAAAACAGGGTAACTGCAGGAAAGAAACACACCCCAAAAGAATCTTCCCACAAATCAAATCCAACACCACAGGGATCCACCAAAGCAAACTCATTTCGAGCAAACGCTGACTTCACATTATTGAATCGTGTCCGCAGTACATCAAGGTGCTTTCTCAGTTGATTGTTATTAAATTTTGAACCCGTCTCCTTGTTGAATTCATCACGTATGTGATTCCAAGTTTTCTTGTCAAAAACATTATTTGGTCTGTTTCCTAACTGAATCTGCTGCACTACCAAGTCTGCAAATATCCTATCAAGGGATGGTGTCCACCTTGTTCTAAAACGTTCTTGCTTAGATTGATTACCAGTTTCACCTTCCATGTACAACTACATAAAGCACATTTGCAGTCAGAAAAACAACTACCAATAAGATTATCGGAAACTCTCCAGTTGAAAAGAAGATTGTTCAAATGCAAAGATAACAAAATAACAATCAGGTTCCAGGCCAAACGTGGATTGGAAAACATAATACAGAGTACAGTCAGATAAATTCATATATCTAATATTAATGGACTGTATAAATCCATCAACATCATATATCGAATCCCAATCAACTAAATAAGAGCATGTTTGGCATGAATTGTAAAAAAGACTTTTGACTTTGAGTCATAATTCAAAAGGTTGTTTTTCATATATAACTCAAAGCATTTTGTAAAGAATAGATGTAGTAGTATAAATTAGAATTCACAAGTGAAGAGTTATTTCTAACCACACATATTTATGACTTTTTTATGAGTCAATAGTTAAAAAACAACTTTAATCAATTTTCAAAAGTCATACCAAACGACACATAAATCCATCCAAAACAATCATATGATTAACAAGAATCACAAATGCACAAATCTATCATAATTATTCCCAGAACTTATAATCATCCCCTGAAGTTAAATTCTGAATCAAACAATCCCTCAATACACACATAAGACCATCAATGGAGTCCCCCCTGCAAACATACACCGTCACAAAAACAGCATCATTTGTCGACAACATCAGCAACTCCACAATTTCACATTATGCTTTCGAACTTCACTCTTCGTCTATCAGTTTTGCCACAAATCACATAATTTCAAAATTCGGTTTCTTATCAATAACACTAAGATCCACGAGCATCGAAAATTTTAATCAAAATAAATAAATAAAAATATCTTTTTTTTCAAATGCATCACATCGAAATGTTAAAAACTACAAGTTTCTAGGCTAATAAACTCATCATTACGGAGCGCTGCGGTCATGGAGTGCCGCAACATCACACGATTCACAGAACTGTATTAATTCAAATTCACTCCTAAAACTCAAAACTGACACACAGATGATCAGTTTTTGTGACGCGTCTGCTCGCATTCATGGACTTCTTAATCACGTTATTAACAACATTTATAATTGTAATTAACCTTTCAAAATACATACTTTGCTAATAAATCTATATGTTCTAGCCATTTTGATTACCTAATTGTTCGCCTGATTAAACCCTAAAGAGAGCAAAAATGAACAGAGTGAAAGTTAATAGCTCGTGATCAAAGGCAAGGTACCTGATCGGCAGGAAATTAACGGGAATCCAGAGAATGGAGAGTGAGAGAGGCGTCTCTCCGGCACCAAGCGCCGTCGGTCTTGGCGGAAATAATAAACTAGGTTAAAAAGAAGAAGGAATTTACCTCTTAATCGTTTGCTTAAAGAACTGGTGCCTGGAATTGGTGTTGAGTGATTGATTAATCAGGTGAGATGGAACTGAAGAGAGACAAATACATGTCAATAGCTGATTGGTTGTCTCTTGGGCTTTGATATTGGCAAGTTTTACACGTTGGTGGTGACTCGACCATGGAAACGGCCGCGTTTGGGAAATGGGCTAACTTTGCTCCCCGTCTTGATAAATAACGGGTCCTCAGCCTAATTACAAAATAAGATTGAATTAATCGAATTATCTAAAGTATTTATAAAAACTGACTTGAAATTAATTAAACTGAACAGGTTTTTGAATATTTTTTATTAAAAAATAATAAAAAACTGGTTCATTTTAGTTCAATTTAAAAACTAAAACCATTAAATTTTAAATTTATCTAAGAACAATTTTAACGTTGAATAAATAGAAAATATTTATTTCCCCATCAAGTCTCTGAAATTTAGAACTATAACATCAAAAGTAAATATATATGGAAATTATTTCTGCCCAAATTTCTTCAGGCAACACAATAATGCAGCCCCTTAAACAAAATTAGGACTCTCTCTGCCCAGGGCATTTCTCAACTGGCAATTATTTATAATAAAAATAAAAAAAGAAAAACATTTCTCTGCTATTAATGCTCTCCCCTAAAAAACTATAGAAAAACTGAGTTTGAACCTCTTATTTATAATAAAAATAAAAAAGAAAAACATTTCTCTGCTATTAATAATAATTAAAGAAGCCCTGCAGAAGTAAAGTTTTAGGTATGAATTTCATAATAATATCATATCAGTAATATCAGTGAAACCTAATCCAGTAATTGAACTAGAATAAAACTTTTATTTGAGTTTAACTAATTTGATTTAATTTTTTTCGTACCAGTAATATCAGTAATATCAGTAAAACCTAATCCAATAATTGAACTAAAATAAAACTTTTATTCGAGTTTAACTAATTTGATTTAATTTTTTTTAAAATAATTTTAGAATGTTGTCATTTAAAAAAAATAATGAGTTTTGATAGTATTTTTTACCCTTCTATCAATTATAAATTAACTTAAGTTTTTTGACTAAGTTAAATTCAATTAATTTTTTATTATATTTATTTTTCAACTCAAATTAGTCTAATTTTGTAGTCAACCGATATACCAAACTGGTTAAGTTTTATAACCGTTTTATACTTTGAGCTAGCAAAATATATCTCATCTTCTTGGACCTCAACATTTACCACAAAACAGGGGGTCACACTTTACCAACTCTTTTAATAGTCTGTCTCTTTCTCTGAAATGGACACCACACCAACATCCTGGCTGCCATCTTCTTGTCACTGAAGCCCATAGCCATTACTGGTGTTTGCTTTAAAAACACAGCTGACCATCACAATTCAGCTTCAAAGAATGAACAGATCCACAGTCCTTATCATGCACCGGCTGTCAGTGACCCGATTGACCGGTCCATATAGAACGGGTCCCATTATTAAACGGCAGACACGAGTCCTCTCTCGACCAAGTCAACATCCATCTCTGATTTCACTAAGGGAAACTTACAAAACTTAAAGAGAACAAGAAAAAATTATTACCTAGCCATTGTACTGTCAGCCACATTTCCTTTCAGTCCTTATACTTTATGTTTTTTCAATATTTGTATAATTTATAACACTAACGAAATGCATCCAAAAAGAGTATTTATCAGGCACCTTCCCTTGAGATATAGGATCGATATGAAAAAAATTAAAACTATGGAGACCAAAATGAAAACTGTTGAATCATAGTTTTCACTAGGAAAATAATAATACGGCTGTCGGTGTCTCGTTTTGTGCCGCAGACTAGAGGCAAAAGGTTAATTAACTATTTAATTAATAATCTAACTTAACCGTAGCTTGATAAGTAGGATTCTGGCGCCTAAAGCAACCATCTTCCTTGCATTGCTTAATGCAAGCACACGGGGAGTGCCCTTTATCGTAGAATTTCATTTTCTTCAGATATGGACGTTAAATATTTGATCTTGATTTGGTTTTTAGTGATTTAGTTTCGTTAAAATGAGAGTGAAACCAAGTTCTAGAGGTTGCTGTTGGTGGTTTTTGGTGGTAGTAACATTGGCATTGGTTTATGATGCCATTGTCTATACAGTCCAGAAGAAAACTGAGGAATCTGAAGGGGCTGCTCCTATTACAGGGCCTCCTGGTGCTATTGAGAAGAAATATGCTGATGCTCTCAAAATTGCTATGCAATTCTTTGACATTCAAAGATGTATGCTCTCTTTCCCTTACTTTAGTTTCAGTCACTATTTTATACTCGAAGCATTCTTTTTATTGAACACATGAGTACAATTCTGATTGTTTAAAGTTAAAACACAATGTAAGGAAGCAACGAAAGGGACCGGGGTTTGGTTTTGATTGTTGTTGTTTTGAATTGATAGCACAATTTAGGATCTTTTCTTGAGCTTAGAAGCCTTGTTTTATCTATCTTTGATTTGATTACTTAGAAATTTTGTCTTGGTAACTCTGGTTGTGTCTATGTTCATTGCATTGCAATCTTCTGTGCCTTGTAATTATCTTTCTGGTCATGAATGTTAACACTAAGATGACAATTAATCCAGCTGCCGAGTTGGGATATTGTAACAAGTTTAGTTGGAGAGGGGATTCAGCTCTTACAGATGGAAGTCAAGCGAAATTGGATCTTTCAAAAGGCATGTATGATGCTGGGGATCTTATGAAGTTTGGTTTTCCAATGGCTTTTACTGCTACAGTACTTTCATGGGCCATCCTCGAGTATGGAGGTCAAATGGCTGTAGTGAATCAGTTGGATCCGGCTCAAGATTCGCTCAAATGGATCACTGACTACCTTATCAATGCGCATCCTGAAGAGAATGTGCTCTACGTTCAAGTTAGTTCCTTTTCCATAGCCTCTAAATGTTTCTATTTTGAGTCATGATGTTATTTGCAAGCCTTAATAAGCTACACTCAGAGCACTTGAAGTGGAAGAAACTTGAAATTTATGCTGATTGTCTGGGGGTATTTAAGTTCCGGAGTTTGGCATTCTTCTTTGTCATTGTCAAGGCTTTCCCTGAAACTGGAATCTTATTGTTGGAGAAAAAATCAAACTAATCTAGTGAGCCATTTGATCAGGGTAGTGATGAATCAAAATGTGAGCTGCAACCTTCCCTAGAGCTATGCTAGTAACTTTATCTTTCATCTGCAGAATCCTGGATATGAACAATTTCTTATATGATTAGCTATCATTTTGGAACAGGTTGGTGACCCTGAAATTGATCATGGTTGTTGGGAAAGACCTGAAGTTATGAGTGAAAAGAGGCCTCTTACTCAGATTAATACATCTTCTCCTGGGACAGAAGTTGCAGCTGAAACTGCAGCAGCTTTGGCTTCAGCATCTTTGGTGTTTAAATCTGATTCCAGATATTCAAGTGCGCTGCTTAAGCATGCTAAAGAGTTGTTTACTTTTGCCGACAAATATAGAGGTTCTTATAGTGAAAGTATCCCAGAAGTTTCCACGTATTACAACTCAACAGGATACGGGGATGAGCTCTTGTGGGCAGCTAGTTGGCTCTATCATGCAACGGGGGATAAATCATATCTTCAGTATGTGACTGGGAAAAACGGTGAAGTCTTCGCACAATGGGGAAGTGCAACATGGTTCAGTTGGGATAACAAACTTGCAGGAACACAGGTATCTGTCATGTTCCAAGTAACTGGATGTAAATTTTATCCCCTTTTTTCTTTTAATCTCAGGACATGTTCTACATTTGGCATACGTATGCTTAAAGCATACTGATTTCATTCCAAGACAGAGTTATGTTCTTTTACTTTAAATTTATGCCAAAATTTACAAAATTATTGGTGTGATTTGTGTTCATTGGTTCTATTTCCTAAAGGTACCATCTCTAAAATTTCTCAAGTCAAGATCCTCGTTTGTTTGGAATGTGTTCGGATATGGATCATGGTCTAATTTCTTGGAAACTAAGATACCTTGCACTAGGCCTTGAACTGTGAAGTACATTTCTTCAACAACATTTGAAATACAGGTGTCCTTTCTTAAGAGAACAATCCATTTATTCTGGATGCAGGTTTTGCTGTCGAGACTAACTTTCTTTGGCAACAAAGACACCTCAAACTCAGGCCTTCAGATGTATAGGAAAACAGCCGAGGCTGTTATGTGCAGTCTCATCCCTGATTCTCCAACTGCCACACAGAGTAGAACAGAAAGTAATATTCTTTTTCAAAGCTACCTAGTTTTCTTGATATTCAAAATGTGTGGCACATGTTCAAAGTTTTAGTAAAATTTTATACCCATTTACTGTGGCCTCATTTCCACTTATTGGTGCAGGTGGTCTTATATGGGTCAGTGAATGGAATGCTTTGCAGCATCCCGTTGCTTCTGCATTTTTAGCTTCTCTTTACAGCGATTACATGCGTAGTTCAGGAACTGCAAAGCTATCCTGCAATGGATATTCATATAAACCATCAGATCTTCGGAAATTTGCTAAATCCCAGGTAGGTTGCCCATGTTATATTTGTTTCATACATGGTATAGGCTTTAGAATGTGACGAATTACCATGTCCAAGAGCCATGATTACTTGCAAACCTGATAATGCTGTATTACCTTACTTTTTAGGCTGATTACGTCTTGGGAAATAATCCTATGAAGATGAGCTTTCTTGTTGGGTATGGCGAGAATTATCCACAATATGTGCATCATAGGGGAGCTTCAATCCCAGCTGATGCAAAAACTGGTTGCAAAGATGGCTGGACATGGCTTGAAAGAAAGGAACCTAATCCCAACGTAGCAACTGGAGCACTTGTTGGTGGTCCCTTCTTCAATGAAAAATTTGTCGATGATCGCAACAATTCAATGCAGGCAGAGCCAACCACCTATAATGGTGCTGTGATTGTTGGCCTCCTCTCAGGTCTTGTCACCACTTCTTCTGCAGTTCCATCATTCACCTAAATCAATCCTGGCATATAATTAGGTACACATTGTTTGTATCGTATTGGTTATTGTCGTGAGACGTTCACTTCAAATTAGTGTTCAATAGCTTGTTTCATACAATTAAGTTTGAGACAAGATTCTAGTGCATGGAGCTCTTTTCCCTTGTTCTTGAGGGAGGGCCCTGAATATAAATGTTCTTCTAGCAGTATTTTTTTGCCAATTTTGTTGAAATTATATGGTGTTCTGCTCTTTTGCTTTATGTATTCTCTTCCGCTTTGTTATTTCTTAATAGACTCTGGAATTTCTAAAACTTCTGCTATATCAAAATCGAAAGAAACCAAGGCAGGATCTTCTTAAGAGCAGTGCAGCACAGGAAAAAAAAGAAGAAAGAAACCTACCGTTGCTGATTAGAATCTAAAACTAACCCTTTGGCAAACGTGAGCCATGATACTCACAAAATTATAAATTAAAACTAAATTCTGAAAATGTGTTGGATAAAAGTCTTCAGATTGATGAGGGTGGCGTTTTGTTCATGGAATGGTATGATTTGGCTTAACATGTCCAATGGGTAGCACAAGGAGTGTAAAGTCAGATAAAGCCAGTGTAGTTTCACATTTGAGAACTATGATGGGACGAATCTTTGTTTCAAGTCAAGCTTCTCCCTCCCTTCACCCACTTTGACGTAGGCAAGATTTAATTCCAAGTTTGTGGTGCGCAGCCAGAATACTTTATCACCAAGGTTAGTCGGCAGATTCGCGATTTTCTCTTACTGAGGAATGACAAAAAGGAAACCATGCACGTTATGCAAGAACAGGTTTTGAAGCAGCAATCCAAGCTACGAGAAAGGTTGCATCTTCCCGAAAGATTTGGTGATTATTTTCGTACCAAGCTCATGACTCGTATGCAATTGTTGATGGAGACTCCCTGAAGAAGCATTGTCATTTTCCACCAACAATATGAGCACTGAACTCCCACATTACTACGAAGTATATGCTTGTCCAACAACAGAAAGCACAATAGAAAAAGAGGTTGAAATAACTACTCAATTGGGCTGATTGAAAACTCATGTTCATACTAATTTAACGCAATCAGAGATCCATTGCAGAATATTTTATCTATGGCCACTAGATACCATCTCCACCAGAAATCATGACCCACCATTGGCATAACATTGTTGATAACTATGGAGTTCAAAAAGGTCCTCTCCTTTTGGTTTCCATTCACGACCCAACAGAAACTTCTACGAAAATGCCATTTCCACATGTGAGCACTAACATGTACATAGTCCCTAGGCCCTTATCTGCAACACCAACAGTTATCATCACCAAGAGTCAAGAGCAAAGAGCAAAGCAACTATACTATCCACCATTCCTTTCCTCCTTCCTCTTGTGCACGAGTCACTTGTCTGTGGCCCATCTTGGTACGATCAGGATAGGTGTCCTTGTTCCTTCAGTCATTCACTGAAACAGCTTGGTCTTCTGAATCATTTGACTCCCAAGCACCCCACCTAGCTAGATTCCTGCGTAAAGTCTCCATCTGGATGACAAAAAAATCTTTTCCGCAAACCATTCTGTGTTTTGCCTTATCGCAATACCTTACGCTTGTTAGGACTTATCATTCAAGATGTTTCTTTACATTAAGGATGTTTTTTGTGAAGTGCTTCTGAAATATACAAAATAAAATTAAAAAGCACGCACATCACTTTAAGTCCTTTGCAGCCTAAGAAAAAAATAAAAAAAAATAAAAAAATAAAAAAAATAGCAATTTCAACCATGTCATTTTCTATACGGCATCTACATAAAGTATATATCTCCTTATATTTTCTATTTTAAAATATAAAAATTAATTTTAAAATTGCCATTTATTTTCATCTTTATTGTTTTTGTTTTTTTCTGTTTCGAAATAATAATAAAATATCACGTCTTGTCTAATGCTTAAGATCTGTTTAGGAATTTGATAACTTTTGTTTTTTGATATTTTTAAAAGGTGTAATTGTCTTAAATAAATTAAATTGATGTTTTTTTAAGTGTTTTTCAATTATTTTAATTTACTAATATAAAAAATATTTTAAAATAAAAACACACAATGCACACAGTACTGATCACCCCCTTGTAGCATATCAAGGAAAAAGTAGAGGCATAAACTCGATATTTGAGACCAGAACAGGATTAATTCGTACTCAAGAAATGAGAAATGGGACCTTGTAACCGAAAAACGCACATATATACACCATATATTATAAAGTAAACTGTGATATTTATGTGAGAAACCAGTAAAGGTTTTTTGGGCCAATGCCCTTATTGATCCTTGTCATGATTTTGTCTTACATAAACATCCCTATCAATCTCCTTTCATGAAATTAATTTATAACAACCCATCGATTCAAGACATGACATCAATGTACTCTCTCTTCTTCTTCTTCTTCTTTCCTTTTTTTTTCTTTTCTTTTATTGGATTAAGCAATTAATATACAAAAACACACAATTAGTACTACCGACATAGGAAAATAGTAATAATTAAACTCACTGGTAAAACTCTAATTAAAAAATAAAATAAAAATAATGACAAAAAACAAGAAAAAAATTAAAAACTAAAATCATATCATCATCCACACACACAGCTAACTAAAAGAAACTGTGGTGGCACTTCTTAATGGATCTCACATCTTCCAAAATCTATGGTCAATATTTCTTCTCCATCATGTTTAGGAGTTTCTGATCAAATCAACGGGAGATATCAGACTTTATTGTGTAGCCCAGTTGCTGCTCCATCTCCCAACTTAGCTTTGATGCCACCCCAGAATGCTCAGCTTCATAATCCTATATGTGCACAAAAATCATATGAGAAATGGACGGCCGAGACCATGTTGACTGTATTAAAGAAGATAAACGAAATAAGACCTCAAGCTTGCACATGAGTTCATGGGCAGTGTGGGCTGAAACAATAATGTGCCGGGCAGCTGGTGTGACGAATCCTTCATCGACAGCCTTGTCTATGAAAGATAGAAGAGAGTTGTAGTACCCATCAACGTTCAACAACCCCACCTGAAACCAAAAAAACAAAGTAAATGTTTCTTTTACTCTTTTGTCCTCTCTTATCGTTAAATGAAAAGTACTTTTATTATGTTTGTTCTTATAGTTAAATGAAAAGTACTTTTATTATGTTTGTTCAAGTCTATGTTATCTCCTATTGTTTTTCACCGCCTTGACATGATCATCAAGTAATTATCAAAGAGTACTGCTAATTTCATAGTAAATTCTTTGAAATTTACTTTTTCCAGAAATGTTTTACATTAAATGTGTAGATTTTATAGTTACAATACCAGGATTAACCCGCATGTCGCTAAAAAAATAAAAAAACTAAAACTATGTCGTTTTAGTTTTAATAAAAAATCAGATTAACAAGTTATTCAGTCGAGTTGAAATCGAGTTTCAATGCTAGGGCAGTGATATTGAAGATAATTTTTGCATAAATATATGAAGAAAATCTTCAATACCGGTTTATCGTGGATTCCCAATTGAGCCCAAGTGATGACCTCCAAGAGTTCTTCCAAGGTTCCATACCCTCCTGTGAGAGGATTTTGAGTTAAATACAGTGTGTCCAATATGGTACTTGACCGTTGTATACACAGATATCTTGAGTTGTAAAATCTTATGAGCTCAATGATCGGCTTAAATTTATTGGTAAATTATAAGAGATTGAGTTGCACTTCAACCAGTACGAGGCAGGTAATTTAAACATCAACATAATTATTGCTTGAAATGTTGATTAATTTCTTATTTTAGGAGTAATTAAGTACCTGGTAAGGCTATAAATGCATCAGCTTGGCGAGCCATTTCAGCTTTCCGTTGGTGCATACCTGATACAGCTCTTACTTCTCCCACAGTCTCCCCTGTAATCTGAAATTACCACATTAAGTAAGTAAGATTCCGTGCTTAGAACCCTTTTCTCCAAGTGATTTTAAGCTGATTAATTAAAGTAACTACCTCTCTTGGCATAAGAGTCTTGGGAATAACTCTGCAACAAAGAAGAGAAAAAAATGAGAGAACTCAAGATGAACACGAGAGGGAGAAGTGACAGGGGGAGAGGGAAGTGGGAAACCAAAGGCAAAAACGTTACCCCAACACATGGCGGCCACCATCATATACAGCTTGAGAGATCAAGCCCATGAGACCAATGCTGCCTCCTCCATAAACCAAGTCAATGTTCCTTTCAACCTGCAAAATCTTTATTGTTCTTAATTTTTTTTTAATTAACAAAGATTACGTGTTTAAGTGTAAAATCTACCTGTCCAATATAAAACAATATAATCACAACTATACTCAATTATTTAGATAATTCTTTAGTTTCATTTAATCCAAACAGAGAAGAAAAGCAGAGGATTGCTCCTGAATGGAGCCCTGCAGGTGCTGATCTTATTGTCCTTTACTAAAACTCCTCAGCCTCTTTGACTAAACCTCAAGCTACTTTGCTCAACAGGTGCTGATCTTATATTCTTGATACAACATACATATGACAACTGAGAAACGCCCAAGTTGTGTAATTCTTAAAAGAAAACATTGAAGCCTTGACAAGAACATGAGCACAAGCCTAGGATTTAATTTCTGCAGACAGAGCAAGTACTAAGTAGTAGTATATATACCAGTTGTTTGCCAAGCTGAACGGCAGCATGCTGGTAATTAGGATTCTTGCCAGGGCTGCTGCCACAGAACACACAGACACGTCTAAATCTTGATTTCATCAAAGGCTGACGTTGCTGTTGCTGTGGATTTTCCATGGGTGAAAGTGCTTAATTAGCAAATAAAATGTTTTGCCTAAAAGAGGATTGTCGAGACAAAGAGATAGAAGGAAAGAAAGAAGAGGATGGGGAGAATGTATGTTGTTGTGTTGGGCTATGGGCAGCCTATTACTACTGCTTTCTATTGAAAACAAAGGCCAAAAGTAAGGGAAAGAAAAACGCTGCCATTGGCCCCTTTTTATATCAAAAAATTAAAAATGGAAGCCCCTCGACACTCGCACGCTTCCCACGTCACCCATATATATATATATATAATTCACATTGAATTTTTAAGATGGAGGTTTCACTATCACAAAGAAGAATTATTCATGTGCAGTTGTTTATCCTGACGTTAATATATTACATGTGAATCTCGATTGCATACCGAAGTGAAAAACACCAAGCGCTCCGTGCTCTCATGCAAATTTATTAAATCCGGCACCGCCTCTAACACGTTGAGGATGTTAACTTGAACTATCCGGGTCAATAGACAAGACAGTATTTTTAAAAAATTAAAATAATTTTTTTTTTTATAAAAATCAAACTAGATTTTAATTGGTTTAGAAGGTAACTCACCAACCCAACTCCCTTTCAATTTAATTTAAAATTCATTCAGCTCTTGTTAGGAGCTAAATCAACAAATAATTGATTTAATCTATTAAATTAAATTGAGTTTAATAATAATGTTAATCTTCATGTATCATAATGTTTATTTGTTTTTTCTTTACATTAAAGTTGGATCAACTAAATTTTGAATAGCTTATTTGCTAATGATGCCAGATTCTCTCCTATGCATTATTTTCCCAGACAAATGTGAATGTGTAAATTACTGGGAAATCCAATCAACTATATGGATATAATTCAATCAATAAGTTCTAAAAATAGCTATTTAAACAGACTAAAATACTCTCTCTAATTCGTTATTTTCTGAGAAGTATTCTGATGTGTAAATTAATGGACATCAACTCTTCAATTGGTGTTTAATTGGGATTTGTTGTTTTATATTTTTTTCTTCACTTTTTTGTTTTTCATTTATTTTTAATTAATTACGCGGATGGCATTTCACATTAATATACATGCTAACAAGTAAATAAAATAAATAAATAAATAAATAATTGAATAGAGTCAAAAGACGTCTATTTAGAAGAATTTAACTTTATAAGAGTTGATTGAAATAAAGCATAGAGAGAAATCAAAGATATGACATTTGATTGATGAGATGTGCAAAATCCATTTCCGAAATTTACAAGTATTTATGGTTATGGTTATGAGTGTCGGTCATCGATAATATATTAGGCTTTATATCCTATATATTTATTTATTTGTTGAGATGGTATGCTTGAATGGGTTTTTTTTTATGAAAATATCTTTTTTCCATTTACATAAAAAATAAGCAATTTATGAAAATCTGATGCTTTAAAAAAATTGAAAACATCATATTTAAGCTGTGCAAAAATCTATGCAAACCAAATAAAATAAAAAATATAAGATTTAATATGGTTGGGTTATTATCATTAACAAATCCAGTTATTATTTAATAATCATACAATTTCAAGAGATTATACTTCCATAAATTATTAGAAAAATAAAAATAAATTGAGACTGCAAAACAATATTGGAACCACGTCCACTCCAATAAATAAAATATATGGTGTGGTTCAACCATTTATTCCAAGTTTCGACCCCTTAATTACAACTTGAATCGTCATTAAATAAATAATTGATGAACGAAGAGGAAGGAGCACGTCATGATGTGCATACATAATAAAGACACGAGATTGGTGACTTCTCTTACACCGCAAGTAAGATAAATTTTTCTTAACATTAAAAAAAATAAATCAAAATAATAATAATGTTAATTTTAATAACACGCGACTTAAAATATAAAATCAAGATAAATTATATAAAAATAAAAAAATTAGAAAGTTCAAGATTCATATTAAAAAATAAAATAAAATAAAATTTAAGTTAACTAGAGTTCACTTGATTGACCAATCACTTATAATATGAGACCATAATAAAAAAAAAGACACTAAAAAAAAAACATAGTAAAAAAGATTAAAATTTAATAAAAAAAATATTGAAAAAAAAACCTCAACCTAACTTGGATTAGTTTAACTAAGATATCCTATAAAAAAAAAAAAGTAAAGCTCAAAGGCTAATAATTTAATATTAAATGATAAAATTAAAAAAAAATCAACTTCTTAGAAATAGATCGAGAAAAAAAATTTGATGCAACCAGGGTTAATTCGATTAACCTTTGACCCACGATATGAAATCGGGATTATAATATTCAAAAGGATCCAGCAAAAAAAATCAAAGTCAAATAAAAAAAACATTGAAAAAACCTAAATTAATTTGACTAATTCATTACCCTGGTACTTCTATAGGAAAAAAATCACAAAGTTCAAAAGTAAATAACTTAATGTCAAATAATAAAATTAAAAAAAAATATCAAGAAAAAAATCGAAGTTAACTTGTCTAACCCATAACTCGTGATATGAGATTGTGATAACCCAATAAAAAAAAATGGAGCAAAGAAAGAAGTTTGTGGCTTGAGAACTAAATGTCAAATGATGAATCTTTTATTTAAAAAAATTAGTAAAAAAAAATGAACTTAAATCAGGCCTAGATCATGAGACTATAATTAACCTGTAGAAAGGTAGGCATGAAAAGATAACAAGCTAAAATCTTCATTCACAAAACAATTTAAAATTCAAAAAATACGAACCAAATATGGTATGAAAACTAAATGAGAGAAACTAATTAAGGACTAAAATGAAAACAAAATATATTAAGAAAATGATGAAAAATAGTAATTAAAAAAATGAAACCAAAATTAGACAAAAAACTAAATAAAATAAGATGTCGATGAACAAATTTTTATAAAAGAAAATAAACAAATAAGATAAGATGATAGCAATAAAAAGAAAAATGAGAACTATATTAAATAAATAAATCAAATCCAATAAAAATTACAGGGATGAAATTTAAAAAAAAAATATAAATTTTTAAAGGCATAGAAAGTAAAATAAAAAATAAAAAATAAAAAAAAATTCATAAAAATTCATACTAGAGATACAATTGTTTTTTGAATAGACTGATGTAAATTTCTAGATTAGGAAAAAGAAAATAGAGGGAAAAAAATCAATTAAAGATTAATCATACCTCCAATATAAGCACACGCTACACAGATAGAACGAAGATGACATGCTACTTTAATACTATCATAAATTACAGAATTTGATAGTCAGATGGTTCCACACGCATTGTTCGAATGACAAAAGAGTTATTATGTGCTGATGCTTTTTTGGTGCAAGTCAACAATAGAACGAAGATGACATGCTACTTTAATACTATCATAAATTACAGAATTTGATAGTCAGATGGTTCCACACATGGTTCCACACGCATTCTTCGAATGACAAAAGAGTTACTATGTGCTTATGCTTTTTTGGTGTAAGTCAACAGTCTTTTTTTAATATTATTTAATTTGTTAAAATTACAAAACAATTCCTAAGCAAACTTAAAAAAACAAAAAAAAAACATTAAAATACTTTTAAAAACAACCATATATAATTATCATCACAGTAACATTATTAAACTTAAACTCGTTTCAAACTAATAGATTCATCCAATAAATTTAAAATCTAAAATCTAATTTCAATTAAGTTTTTAATTAAATTGAATTGGCAAACTTAAAAAAAAAAAACATTAAAATACTTTTAAAAACAACCATATATAATTATCATCACAGTAACATTATTAAACTTAAACTCGTTTCAAACTAATAGATTCATCCAATAAATTTAAAATCTAAAATCTAATTTCAATTAAGTTTTTAATTAAATTGAACTGGATATTGACATGATTCAATTTAATTTAAATTTAATTTAATTAATATTAAGAATTAAAAAACATAACTTAGTTTTTTTAAAAAAATTAATCCAAATTATACGGTAATTCATAGATTGATCGAATAATTTAACTTTTTCTTGAATCAATCCTAAGACAAACTCGAAGAAAAGAATTGAAAAGAAGTCTTCAAAATCTCCAATAATTTTTAATTTTTAAATATCTGCGAATCAGACAAGCCGTAACCATTTACGTGGAGGAGCTCCAGGAGTAGCACGTGAAAATGTCAAGCTGAGCCTGTCCCACTTCGAATTATGACCAGGTATATGCACGTCACATGTACTCTTGAACGCTCAGGTCCAGAGGAGCGAAGAGGAATCAGAATGTCACGGTCCGTACGATTTGGACCTCCTGATTGAAACTGTATTACCTGTTACACAGCTGTAACGGTGGTTGCATAGTTGCCATGGTCCAAGGGGTTGAATAGACATGTAGAACGGGTCTTCTCTTAATTTCTATTTTCCATTTCAACGTCTCACATGTCGCTTACCCCCCCATTTTTGCTAAACAAATATTAGGGTTTCTTTTCTTAATTTTCCTTTTCCAATATTAATGGGTTTAATTTGCATAGTATAAAACCAAATCCAGCCAAAAATTCAGGTAACGGTTTTTAAATATATCAATTTTATATTTTTTTAAAAATTAAAACAACATTATTATAATTTTTTTTGTTTTTATTTGAATAGAAAAAGGGAATTTAAAAAGTCAAAACAATTCTCATTTTTTATCAGAGCCAACTTATTAGGTCATTTTGTTTGATATGAAATTTAATACAGATTAAGGCCGGATAAAAAATTAATTTAATGTTTTTATTCTTAGAAACTGTTTTTTTTTCTATAAACACGGAAGAAAAACATGTGTATGGGATAGAAGGACGATTGATTGTGTAAACCAACTTGAGGCTAAAATAACAGTATACTCCATGATAGTTCAACTACAGTACTGACCTTTGACACTTCCAGGCACCCACTGGCCATGTAAACGACTTTTAATCACGTTAGTCTTGGAGGGTTCTTGCCTGGAGATTCCTGACGAAGATGTTTGTGGGTAGATTAATATGATCAGAACGGATTGTTTATTGCTAATTCTGACCGTTCGATGGGAAGAATAATAAATTTATGCATGAGAATAAATACTGACCGTTCGATGGGAAGAATAATAAATTAAGATCGAAGTTCGTAAAGGTGAGCCAACTTGGAACTTGATGTAGACAACAAAGGCTTGAAACAAAAACAAGTGATGACTTGAAAAGTCTTGCTCGTTCATTTAATGTCAAGTGGCAAGGATTTTGAATATATTTCTAATATTATTATTTAGAATTTGAACCTTATTAAAAATATTAAGAAAAATTACATAATTCCAGGCATGAATGACCTGTTTAGAATCCGGTTAAAACGAGTATTATTCTTAATTTATGCATGAGAATAAATCAAAAATACCCTTTTATTAAGGAGAAAAAAAGGTTTGGTCCAAGTTATTCTGATATTAATTTACTAGGAGAAAATCGACTTATTCGTGTAAATTCCGACTCTCTATTTTTTAATTATTATTCTGAGAATCATTAGTGTAATTTCTCTGAGCTAGTTTGAAATGGCTTTAATAGTAGTTGCTGCCGAAGACGACAGGAACTACATGAAAACAAGTAGGAGAAGAAAAGCCGACAATCCACCAATCTAACCTTTGCCCTTGTTGGGTAAAAGTTCAAGCCAAATGTTCCATGAATCATGGATTATGTCTACTTGTAGTTGCACGTCAACAGAGATAACTTCCAGACAATATTGCCAATGACAATTCCTAGATTCAAAGGCTATACTTTCACTAGGGGAAACTATATATCAACAAGACAGGGTTAGTTACGTGACCATGATATCCCTTCAATGTGCCACTATAACCAAACTAACAAGAAACTGGAGGTGACTGGTAATATATCATGGATTTAAAATTTGTCCACCATTTGACAAGAAATGCGAAAGGAAGTGCAAAGAGATTAAGTAATGTTGAAAACTTTGTTAAACGACATGGTTAATCAATATATTTGAATTCAAATTAAAAACGGATAATATTTATTTTCAAGGTTAGAACTTTGTTGGAACTTAATTTTTAATATAAATTTTTAAACATGAAACAAATTATAGGTGAATGAAAATCCTTAATAAATATATTAATTTTAATAAAACCTAGAATCTCTTAAAAAAACTTTATCTCATATAGAAAAAAAAATTAACTTTCTTGATGCATATAAAATGAAAAGTTAAAAAATTAAAATTAAATTCAAATAATATAAAAAATTTTATATCAGAAATATTCAATGTAAAATGAAGTTTGAGTTTTAAACCCACACACAACACACAAACATATATCAACTAAGGTAGGGTCCAGGGTACAATTTATTGTAAAATAATATTATTTTGGTAAAATATTAATTTTTTTTATTTGATATTTTTGTTTTTGAGCTTAGTTACGGTGGGTGATCAAAGTTGTTAGTGTGAAAAGTCTATCAATTTACATATTAGCATACATATTAAATATTTTAGATAAAAATTCATAATTAAATATAACAACATTTAAGTTTAATAGTAGTTTTATAGTGAGTAATCAATGGGGGTAATCGAAGTAGGGAGGGGGGTGGGGGTGGGGGTGGGGGAGGGGTGGTTGGTTAATTAGCTCCAAAGTCATATTATTTAAGTCTAAAAACATTCTAGTGTAATACTAGTTTGATGGTAGGTAATTTGAACTTATTAGGGAAAGAAAGTCCATCAACTTTTAGAGCCTAAAATTATTTGTAAAAAAGGGATGAAATAAAGTGTTTGAAGTTGATTAGTTTTGTACTGTTTTGATAAAACTTGACACTATTCCTCACCTAATTTTCATTCTTGCTCTTGTATATTTTGTTTAAAAAAAAACACTTTTCTCTCTCTAAATTTTCTCTTTATCTAGAGTTTTGGGTTCAATTATTGTAGATGGATAATTAAATACTATTTTTTAAGTTATTTAAATCTTATTTAGAAATGCAGCTAAACAAAATAAAATTGTTGAAATTTTAAGAATTATATTAAAAAATTTTGCTTTTATACTAAGCAAGGAACAATCTAATCTTAAGTACACGTAATTGATCTTTAATAGTAATAAAGTTGATAAATTTTCAAGCGATTCAACTAGTAAGTAGTTTTTTTTTGTTTTATTTAATTTTATACATTAATTAATATGTATGCTAGAATTATGATTCAATTATTTATGCAAGTTTACATATATTTATTTGATAAATACACTAGTCTTTTTATTATAATTTCAACTTGTTATATTCACATATTTATAAACTAAACATATTTTCTTCACTTCTCTAATTTTATTTATGAATTTTTGAGAACAAATATGAGCCACGTGATCCATGTTATAATTAACCAAGCAAATTAAGCAAAAGTTCGGGTGGCATGGTTAGGAAAATCAATTATTTAATTTGTTAGATTAATTCAATATTTGGAACATTTAATCATTCAATATTTTTCACCCACGTGGCGTGCCTTTTAGGCCATTCTATAGATAGATTTGAACCGAATCCTTGTCATGTAATAAGCAGCCATAAATGTGATAAACAATGTACGTATGATGAAGTAGGAATTAAAAATGGAGTCTTTTCAACTACATAATGCTATGTGGTGATAAGAAAAATAAAGAAAAAGAACATAAAGCTATTTGTCCCATTGATTAGTGGGGTTAATATTTAATACAATTCAAATTGATAGAGTAGTTCGGTATCATGGTGCTTAATTATTGGGTACTTAGCTTCTTCTCCACCATGCATGTACATGTTCAAAAGTTGCATAAACCAATTTGTTTTTCCCCTTTCCCTATGATTTTCATTTTCTAGAAGTTTTGAGGGATGATTCGAAGACAATTTACTCATTAGAATAAATTAAAATACCATTAGATAAAAAGAAAATAAATAAATAAATCTATATATCACTTTATTTTTTAAAAACATACAATTTGAAGTAATATTGGATACTATAGTCTCAAAACAGGATAAAAAAATTTAAAAAATAATTATATATCACTCTATTTTTTAAAAAACATATAATTATAAGTAATGTTGAATACAATAGTCTTGAAATAGAAGAGACAAAAATAATAGAGATAGAAGGAACATGTTTTTATATATTTATATTATGAAAGTATAAAAATTCACCCTAAAATTATTTAATAAACAAATTTATTTTGTCTCCAACTATATCTTTTCATATAAACAAATTTACTATGTCTCCAACTATATATTATTTTTTAAATCTAACATTTTTATCATAGAATACTAAACACAACTAAGGGTGGAGCCAATAATTTTTTTCTAATCTTGGCTATTAAATAAATATATAAATATTTTTTTAAGATTAATTATTAACTTATTTATATGAATTTTTAAAGTTAATAGTAAATTTTTAATTTAAATATACTACCTAAAATATTAAAAAAATAAAATTAAAAGTACATAAAATTAAAGTGAAAGTAAAAATAAACTCAATATTAAAATTATATTCTTCAATGTTTTATAAAATATAATTTATCTATAATCGAATCTGAATCGATATTGTAACAATTCTTCAACTGAGATAAAATAACAATTTCATGTCAATTAGAAAACAAAGTAATTGAATTTTCTCTCTCTCTCAATTCCTTATTCCTTCACTCGATTCTTACTTATATTAGTATTTTATAAGTTAGAGTTTGTAAATTTACAAGGTTATTCTCTCACTTTTCTTTTTTTTTTCTTGGGATTTTTTTAAATAATTTTCCCATACTTTTCTCTCTTTTTCTCTCACCTTTCCTTTTCTTTCCTTTTCTATTCTACTTCTACCCAGTCAAAACTATATAAAATAAAGGAAGAACTGATTTGTTTTATTTTTTAGTGGCAAATAATCATTTTACCC
The DNA here is from genome assembly GCF_000495115.2 of Populus euphratica. Taxonomy (NCBI): domain Eukaryota; kingdom Viridiplantae; phylum Streptophyta; class Magnoliopsida; order Malpighiales; family Salicaceae; genus Populus; species Populus euphratica. Next base: position 1,381,473 of record NW_011499878.1, on the reverse strand, counting down.
TTAATGAGTCGTTTTGCTTTTATTTGACAATTGTTTTTTGTTAGCATTGCTAAGCTTTTTTCATCCTAAAATTTTAACCAGATTTTATTCAATATATTTTAAGATTTCTCATAAAATGTTAGCTCAATCTAATGGTCAAATTAAAAATTACATTCAATAACGTAAAATTGGTCAAATTAAGATTTTTCATCAAATTTTTGAATTTCTACAAAATTTCTAAAATTTAAACCCAAGTTAAAGCATCATATTAGAAGGTTCCATGCAAAACTTTAGAATTTTTTTGATAACTCAATAAAGAATTAAATTTTTTTATATCAAATTAGTAAAAAAATATTAATAAAATCTTGACCTTGGCTAACCCAAGCCTTTAACATGACTCCGCCCTTTAACACAACTTTATAAGTTTGTGTTTGGTATCAGTTTGGTATTGTGATAAAATGTGTTTTTTAAAAGTATTTTTTATTGAAAATATACCAAAATAAAGTTTGGTATTGTGATAAAATGTGTTTTTTTATTGAAAATATACCAAAATATTTTTTTTTAGATTTTTTTAAAATTTTTATATCAACACTTTAAAATTATTGAGGAATATTAAAAAATTATAATTATATTTTTTTTCCAAGTAAACACATCACTTTCTTCTTCTTCATCTCTTCAATTCCATATTTCTTATCCAACCCCCACAAATTTGTTATCAATGATGGTTTGGTTATTGCCTCGTGTTTCAAAGCATGTTAGCTAACTAGTTGTATTATATTTTAGTTTTCAGGAGGAGGATTCCTCGAATAATTAGCTGTTTTTTATTCAAACAGTCACTACCCTCTAATTTTAAATATTCCTTTCCTTGCATTCGTTTCTCAAGCCAGCCTGCCTTTTGTGGCCTGAAGTCGTGCACATAACCTTGATCAAATTAATATGAACACACTTGTTGGTCTGTCTCTACACATTACATATTACTCCATCATATTTTAACTCTATTCTGCTTTTAAAAAGAGTATGTCTCAAAAAGAAAGAAAATAGTCCACTTAACGAAGCTTTTATAAGCCTTTTTGACCAACTATATTTGATTGCTTATATAATATTTATACCTGTGATTACTATATGGTTTTTGTAACCTTGACCTTAATGTGGTTAATTTGGACAATAACATATAATCTCCTCCGAAGGAGCTTGGTCTTTTGAACGGTAGAAGAAGAAAAAACCTAACACCCTGAAAAAGGGATTATTCATTTGGATTCTAATGGATAAAAGGCGTTGCTGTTGAGATTAAGGGATGTTGGTGATAAAAAATATCTGGAATTTGTATGACCTTTAAGCCTCAATATAATTTTTCATGGCTGGATCTTTTGGTTGGCAAGCCAGATCTCCTCAAAAGCTAGATATAGATAATGTAAATAATGTAAATACAAATGTCAATTACCGAATTGTATGACTGAAAAATATAGGTGACCACGTGGCACTTGAGTGTAAGAATTTTGATAGATGACATGGAATCAATGTAATTAATCATGATCTTGTCTAGCAAATTGACCTAAGTTCTCATTGAATAAAAACATTAAGTGGAAATTGACTTGATTAAACTCTAATTTGACTTCTTAAAAAAAATTAAAATGATGAGTTTTATTTTAAAAAATAAATTAAAATAATGTTGTTTTGATCTGACTGTGGTGATGTTTTAAAATCCAACATGCTCAAGAATTTAGGTTTTTAAAGTGTTTGGATAGAAAATTATCACATGTTCACGTTAATATTCTCTTTTGTAGAGTTCATCAAATTGACTATTGATTATAAAAGGACCTAATAATCACAAAACAATTTTTTTTATAGGAATTAGGGATTATCTAATGATAAAGTCAATAATTTTTAATACGAGATTATAATAAATAAAAAAATAAGTTTTAAATTATAAGAATATAAAGTCAATAATTTTTAATACGAGATTACAATAAATAAAAGAATAAGTTTTAAATTATAAGAACAATAGTATTTATTCTTAATTGTGTATGATAAATACTTGGTAAAATAAAAATATGAATACTAAGAGAATAGAAAAAATATTAACAATTTACCTAGTGGCATAGAAGATATATATAGTTTAAAAAGCTTGAATGGAGAGTTTAGAACATCATCTCCTCTTGATATTATCGATGAAAGATAAACATTCATTCCACAACATTAATTAAGGATACATATCTTTTACATAATATTTAATATCGATGGAAATACAGTAGGCACTTACAAGATTTTTATACACTTAAGAATATAGGCAGATTATCATTACTGATTTTTAGCATTTTATGTTAAAAAACATAAGAATAAACAAATAAATTATTATCAAGAACATTAAGTCTGATATTTTACCAAATTCATACGCATTTAGACTCAACAAGTAACTGAATCTATAAATATTAAGTATGATATTTTTATAAACTCACATATATTTAGACCTAACAGATAACTAAATTCAAATGTGTTAGACCTAGAAGTACAAAAACTCATAAGCTTGACGTGTTGTCAAGCCTAGGTATATTATGTTAGTGCTCAATCTTTGATTCTTTTAATTATTAATTTTTAAGTAAATATTTTTATAAATACATATATATACAAACTTAGATCCATCGTATAGTTAAACTCAAAGGTATTAAATCTAGAAACAAAAAAGATTTATACATTTTATATTTTATGAAATCTAAATATATCAGGTTAGTAGTATATCTTGGACCCTTAATAATGTGCTTTAAAGCAAATATATATATATAAAAGGTTAACACATCATATATATATATATATATATAAAAGGTTAACACATTAAATTAATTCGAGTCATCTCATCTACCTTGTGACTGGAATGTAAAACGGCATTTTATAGATTTGATCTCTATCAAAGGATTGCCATTATTAGTTTGGAATGTGTTTTTCGTTATAAGATGGTGAGAGTACATTGCCTCCTAACACCTAATTAAGTTGATTGTCTTTAACCTCTGTCAAATCTATCTCCCTCTTGGTGATTTACTTGACAAAACCCCAATCTTGTTGACAAAGGACAAGCATAATTGACAAGTAACATCAAGATTAGGGTTTCGAAATTCTGACAAGAAAAGACAGGCCATAATGATTTAGTATCTACTAATCATTTGCTACAAAATTATGTATGCGCATAATATGCCATTGACTGCTAGTTATTGAAGTACATGCTTGAGATGCATTTGATCTCATCTCCAATGACTTATTAATGGATCGCTATTATGGAAAATGAATTATTCAAAAGACAATTGAAAAGAGAGTGATAATGTCGGTTGGCTCTAAATTAATCTTTGATCATAAGGAGTTAAGGACCTGGAAACAACAGGAAACATGATGGGTGCGAATTTTGTCCCACTATGTCCATCACCATAATCACATAAAAAAAAAAAACTTCTAATTATGACAAATAACATTGTTAGTATCGCCATCATTACTGTCTCAATATAGCATCATCTATACATATACACGTATACATAATAGATGAGTAAGTGCAATTTATGCACTAACCACTTGCCATTAACATACATGCATGTTTAATTGATTGTTTGGGATTATACTGTGGAGTATTTTTTTTTAAAATTTTTTGGTGCGAATTTTGTCCCACTTTGTCCATCACCATAATCATATAAAAAAAAAACTTCTAATTATGACAAATAACATTGTTAGTATCGCCATCATTACTGTCTCAATATAGCATCATCTATACATATACACGTATACATAATAGATGAGTAAGTGCAATTTATGCACTAACCACTTGCCATTAACATACATGCATGTTTAATTGATTGTTTGGGATTATACTGTGGAGTATTTTTTTTTTAAATTTTTTTTTGTTTATAAATATTTTTAAATTATTATTATTATATATATATATATATTATTTTTTACATCAACACATCAAAATTATATATAAAAAAACACTACAAAAATAATCAATTTAATGTTATTTTAAGACAAACATATTTTTTAAAAACACCTAAAAGTAACAGTTAACACCCTCATGACCTCTTTCCTTGTGTTTGAATAGAAAATTATACAGGCAGCAAACTCATTTATCACTCTCATTAAACTTTCAAAGATTAAAATTCTGTATTATATTAAGTGATGAGATTAAAAGAACAAAGAAAAACTATATATAAGAGTAGACACTGCGAGTGTATATTGATGCAGTAATACGAGTATAGATTTTGAAGGGGAGTTTCAGTTTTCTTCACAATGATATTTGCAGAGCTTCTCGGCGTGACATTCGTGTTAGCTAGTTCCTTGGAAGGTGTTCTTGGAACCAAAAAAAGAAGCAGAAAAATAAATCAAGAACTGTAGCAGTGGAGGCGTGCCACACCTCCCCCTCTGCTTATACACGTCGGCTTGTAGGATTTTGCTAAATAAACAATTCCTGTGAGAACATAGACTTAGACTAGCTACCTAATCATCCATACGTGTAGCTTATAAAAAACATTCAGACTCCTAACTGCAGACCGTGCGAAGGGAAACTGATTGAAACTTGACATTCCAAAAATTGAGGCTCCCCAAGTCAGCAATCTGTCCCTTAATTATTCAATATCATGTATTTGATGTCTTCAAGATAACAGTATGACTCTTCTATTAAAAAAAAGTAAGATTAAGGGTATATAATTAAAGCAAGTTCAAATAATTACAATAAGGATCAAACTAATTAATTCACACCTCCGACCCCACCAAGCTAGCTGGGGCTACCCTGCCTGTGTACGTGCGGTTTATCATATGGTTAATCGTATATTTGATTGGTGTATTTTCGATATTTTCTTAATATGATTTCTCTATTTTTTTTTAATTTAATTTATCTCTCAACTCAAAAGCTATTTTTTTTTAATATTTGAGCATGCTAATAAAACATTAGACAAAATTTGTAAAGCTTATTCTTAAGAGTTCTTAATTTGTGTGTATTTCTATAATTATCAAATTGATTTATTCAAGATTAGTAAAACATATTAAATAATTCACGTTTGAAGCCCGTGTCAAAAAAACTAACACATAAAAAATATATAACTAATAGAAAGTCTTGTTCTGTAATTAGAATATTTAAATTTTATCTTCATGTTTTAGTCACTGCATGCCACCACATCTGATTTCTTCATTTTTCTGTCATACTACATTTCTTCTTGTTAAAGAATTTTTTTTTGTGCTTCCAAATAGTATCTCCCTATAAAATTTCTATTTTTAAAAAATATGATACAGTAATTAAAATTTTACAAGTTTCAATTATAAACTTTATGTTTTTTTATTTGAATTAATCTTGAAGCTTAATTATTAGGAAATAATATTTCCATAAATTTTTATTATGTCATGGTAAGATATTTCATAATAATTATACTAAAAGGTAAGGGGTAATATAGCCTATCGAGGGCTATGATTAGCTAGCTCAACACAAGGAACCAAAGAGGGGCCAAACTTGGAAGCGTGATATTTTCTCCTCTCAAAAAGATTCTCCAAAATACTCACCTCCCCAAAAACAGAAGATTACTATGGCAGCTCGTGCACCAGCATACCTGATACCATCCCCTGCACAAAGATATTAGAGTGAAGGTCGCACAATCTTTCTTAGCCACGCTACAATCTTATAGCAGAATAGCTAATCACCTCGTAAGAAATAACTAGGCGAAAGCACACAGTAGATTTGCTATGGAAAACTGAAGGCCATTAACTTTTTGACACTTGAACAAACAAATGCTTCGATGACTTCAAACGATTGATCGTGAGAGAGAGGAGGGAAAAAGAAACGAAACTTCATGTACGTTTCCTTAAAATCAAATGGCTCCTTGGAATAATCTACAGCTTTTGTCGAGGATGTGATGTTCATACACTCTATACTGTTTATTACTAAAATTTTCCCTCTGCCATCTATATAATTAAGTATTACTAAAAAATGCTCGAGTTTTTTACCATGCAAGGCTTTATCGTTCATTTTCTCACATGTTAATATGGATGGGTTATGTAAAATTTTATGTTTTTTTAATTTGATTCTCTAACTTTCTTATAATGATCTAGTTTTAATAGAAAACTACTTGAATTTGATTTCTTATGAAAAGATAAAATTACATAAAAAAAAAATCAAAATGAAAAGACACTAAACATGAATGACATACCATCAATTTTATAAAAAATATACTTTAATTCTTAAATTTTAAAAATCATACAAATTATATTGTATATTATTTTAGTGTCTCCATATTTTTTCAATTTAATTTTAGTATAAAATTTCATTTTTTTTATTTTTTAATCCCCAATTAAGACTATATTTTTTAATCACTGGATATTTTTTCAATTTAATTTTAGTATAAAAGTTCATTTTTTTATTTTTTAATCACTGGATTCTGATAGTAAAAATAATAATAATCATTGATATCAATTTATATCACCAAAATAGACTATATTTTTTACAAATAATTCTATTTGATTAGACGAGTTTGTTTTTTTTGTTTTATACTTTTAAAATTTATGTATTTGATTAGAGGAGTTTTTTTTTTTTTTGTTTTTATACTTTTAAAATTTATGAAAAAATAGATTTGAGCATAATGATTTTGGAATTCAGGTTGATTTTAGTCTTGAAAATGGTATTTTAAATTTTTTAAGTCATAGATAAATTTATCACAGTTCCTATAATATTTTATAAGTGTTTTAAGTTAGAAAATAAAATGAAAGTTGATTTTAGTCTTGAAAATGGTATTTTAAGTTTTTTAAGTCAAAAAATAAAATAAAAACAGGCTTTTAGGTAAAAAAAAACTTAAACCTCAATTTTTCAACTCACAATGATCAAAATTTAAACAAATCAAGCGACATTTTTTTTTACAAAAACTATTGGGTTCACAATATATGCAAACAAAAAAATATTTTATGGCTTAAAATGTTGAGTTTACCCAAGCAGCTCCTAACCTTTACTCTTTTTTTTTTCTTTAATTTTTTAAAAAATTAATGATTCTTTTTTTTATAATTTTTCTCTAATTTTTTAATTTATATTTAAATTAATACTCTTTTTTATTTATTTTGTTTTGAAAATCCTTTTATATATAACAATTATTTTTTTAGTCATATATTTAAATTTAATTTTTTTTATTATTCATCAATATTTTTTATATATAACAATTATTTTTTTAGTCATACATTTAATTTTTTTTATTATTATTCATCAATATTTATTTATATTTTTTTGTATGGATAATCTTTATTTGAAAAAAATATTCAACAAATATTTCTAATATATATAACTTTACATAATATTTTTTTTATTTTATTTAATCAATTTCATTTGCATTTCTATTTTTATTATTTTCTTAAATAAACAAATTATTTTATTAAATAAATTTAACAAAGTCGACCAGATAAATAAATTCCTTATCTTTAAAAATTTAATATCTTAATCTACATCTATTATTTTTTTAATTTTTATTTTTAAATATCATTAATAATTATTTATTTATTTATTTATTCACACATATAATTCTTGATTTATTTAATTACATATATCTGAATTTATTTGATTATATGTATGCATACATTTTTTTTATTTGAATTTAGATTTTTTAAACTACAAAAATACATTGAAAAAACCTATATATAGCATTCTAGAAATGGTAAAACCCAAAAACTAAAGGCTTCTAAATCATGGTACCTTTCCGTTATAAGAAACACTTCATTGACGACCATATCCAGCTGGTGGATGGGGCCTCCAATTAGCACTTCCATGAGGTGGCTGGGGTCTCCGATTTGCTCCACCATGTTGTGATGGCATTTTATTTCCTCTATGATCCAGTGCTGAAAATCGGTCGCTGCTGGGATTGCTATGGTTGGCAGGCGGAGGAAACCTACCACCCCATTGCTGGTGACTACCAGCTCCAGGTGATTGGTAACTCTGATAGGCGTCATAACCACCTTGATAAGCATATGTTGAGGTCCCAATTGACGTATGTGCCACAGGCCCATGTGGATATCTTGGTCTACCATTCTGATGAAATTCAGGTGAGTGGTACACGTGCCTTGGATGTGGCCCACTCATTTGGTTCTCTCTTTCATTCTGAGAACGGGACCTTCTATAAGAGGGGTTGGCACCTGCCGAACCATATCCATGGTCATAGTGAGGTGGCATATAAGGACTTGCAGAACGGGGATAACCTGCATGAGAATAATCTATTTCTGATTGTAAAGTTCCATAGTGTCCATGATTGCACAGGCCATTTGAATAGAAAGAGTGTGGTGGGCCGCAGGGAGCTGCAAAATAAGGTGGTGGTGGGGTATGCATATGATTGCCATAGCCATTGCAATCTATCTTCTGTTGTAGACTATTAGAAACTAGTCGATGTGATGCCTCCCCAAGATGATGGGCAGAGATGGTTCCAGGGGGATTTCGTCTGAAAGGAAGAACCAATCAAACAGTTATAGCCGAAAAAGTGGAACATGTGCTGTAATTGAAGCATAAATGAGCGTGTGATGGGCTAAGGAAAGAGTGCAGCATCTTATCATGCAATCAACCAAACAAGAATTATTTCACTTGCAGGGTAGATCAAGTAAAGCACACCTGTCATTCTCCCAAGGCCTCCTCCCAGAATCCTCATGCCATAAAATTGGTTCAGGTTTCAGATCACCTTGATCCACCGTCTACAAAAAAGAAACAGAAATTGATATAGTGACTCTCAAGCTAAGACAACTTTGCCAAACATATACATGCTCCATGTTAGAAGTTACATAACCAAAAGAAACATAATAAACCTACAAGAACTAATTATTATAGATGACTGGAATAATTCCAGCAAACTTTCATTCAATAAGCAGAAAGATTCAACTGTAACTGCAATAATTTAAATAAAAAGCAATTGCAGATTATATATGCTCAGAGTAAATAACCACCCACATGCACCAGATTTTGCACATCTAAAATTATTTATCTACCTGATGTCATATGATAAAATGCAAATGAATTGCATATGAGAAACCAGTACAGAGAAACAAACAAGGTTTGTCAGCTAAGCAGTCACGCTTGCTGTTAATAAAAAACATATCATGCTAGAGGAGATTTCAAGTAACAACTTCGATTGTGGGTCCGTTTAGGCATCACTACCAAATACATACCTTTTTGGGGAATATAACACCAGCAGGGGGACGAGTGATGTGTGTGTGTGGATCAGGAAGTCTGTATATAACACATCTGAATAGAAAAAAAGAAAAAAACAATAAAGGAACAGGAACAAACCATAGACAAATTATGACTTAAAACAATCTGATAGTCATATCACACTCAAACATTTATAAGCTTACATGACTTCATTGGCCAAAATGTCTTCCATGCTTACAACTGGAGACCTGAATATAGGAGGGTGAGTATCTCCAGCACAAGGAGATAAATAGCCATTCATCCCATCACTGCAGCCATAAATAAAATCAGAAAATCATCCAAACAGATTTTAAATTTGTGATTACTGTAGAAAATATAGTTCTTTTAAACCCAAAATCTGAGAACATAGCAAGCCGGTGAGCTTGTAGTGAACAAAAGTTAAAAACATGACTTGAGATAAGAAACTTCAAGTGTCACATCCAAAAGTTGACAGTAACAGGCACATGAATGCATGGCATGCTAAATCCACAAATCATATAACATATTGGTAGAACAACTCCCACCAATGGATTGATAGGGAAGCAAGCACAATCATAACATGATTTTGGAACATAGAGTAGCTTTCAGTCTCAATGGAAAACTAGTGTCATATGTTGTAGCCTAAAGATTATAAGGTGACATTTTCAAAGATAGAAAACAGCCTGCAACAAAATTAAATCCATTTTCTGGGATGGTAGGAACTTGGTTGAACATAAGAAGAATCCAACACTTCAGATAACACCATTATGGAAAATAGACTTGATTAAAATAAAGAAAACTGAATCTGTGGTTTATAAAGGATTTATTTCTCAAGCACAAACCCCACATCAGAAGATTCTCTTTGAGACTGCATGGCATGCTAAATCCACAAATCATGTAACATATTGGTAGAACAACTCCCACCAATGGATTGATAGGGAAGCAAGCACAATCATAACATGATTTTGGAACATAGAGTAGCTTTCAGTCTCAATGGAAAACTAGTGTCATATGTTGTAGCCTAAAGATTATAAGGTGACATTTTCAAAGCTAGAAAACAGCCTGCAACATAATTAAATCCATTTTCTGGGATGGTAGGAACTTGGTTGAACATAAGAAGAATCCAACACTTCAGATAACACCATTATGGAAAATAGACTTGATTAAAATAAAGAAAATTGAATCTGTGGTTTATAAAGGATTTATTTCTCAAGCACAACCCCCACATCAGAAGATTATCTTTGAGACAAGAATGAACATCCATATACAAACTACAAAAAATATTCGAAAATGAAATGAATCCAACATATAATAGAAAATCCAGGTCAGCAAGAAAAGAGTAGCCACATGAACTTTGCTTCCCAGATGACAGTTGATTTCAATATTAAAATACTATTACTGGTTTGCTTTCCCTTTATTGTCAGCCAACTAGCGCAACTTTTCAGCATTCTGTCCAAAGTTCGACTCTTAAAGGACAGTTGTATTCAAGCTTGAAGGCATGACACTAAGAATGGATAGTTACGCAACTAGATGATCACTTGACATTTCCTATTCCAACTTAACAAAGTTAACATCCAGAAGCAACAAAGAGCAATTCATGTAAAAATCAGAACCAATCAAATCCGGACCCCTATGAAAATTACCCACTTTCAAAACTCAATGTTAATACTTACGTAATTTATTCTGTTTTAAGTGATTCGATCAATACAGACCTCAACTCAGGATTGATACGCTCCTTGACTTCAGCTCGTTCTTTGTCATTTAATTGTTTGCAATGATTATCGAGTAAATATATGCTCTCAGAGAGAGAATGAGATGATGACACAAAAAGCATGTCAAACATCATACTGTTTCTCCTTGCTTCTTCCTCCTACAAAACATTGCGACATTCAGGTAAGGTGATGTCAAACCATAGGATCTTCTTGTAAGAAAATTCAAGAAATGAAAGAAACAAATAATGAAGCAGACAACTTGATTCAAGATGGATACCGTTAGTGTGTGCTCAATTTTTTGGACCTCTGCAAGAAGGCGAGATTCATCAATGAAGGGAAGCTTTGCAATACCCTATTTGGAAAACACAAGAGAATCAATGAGAACCACTTTGACAGAAAATTACTCCAACCACACAATCATTCCTGGAAGGCCACATGAATTAAGATCGCAAAGATAAAACAAACCTGCCATGCATATCGTTTTCCATTCATGTCCACTTCAAAATCTGATAGATGCAACAGAAGTTAGAACACATCTGATCATGCATGTATATAAAGATAGTCATGGGTCAAGCTCTCTTTTCCAGTAAAGATGTGTACCAGTAGGATAAAAATCAATGATAGGTGAATTTGGATCAGTCATCAATTTCCTATAGTGTACAGGGAGAGCATGGGAACTGCAAAAAAAATTTATTAGCTCCTTTTCAAGGAGTTTTTGCAAATAGAAATGGCTTCCCTGAGGGGATATGAAGTAAATAGATAGGATACCTTGCTGCAGGGAAAACTCCCAAAAGCTGGTTGAATGGTTTGAATGGAGAACCAAGTTCAAAACTGATGTTCAGTTCACCAAGATGTGTGAGATCTGAAGCAAAGGGTGCATAGTGATACGGATAAAACCTGAAATAAAGAATTTATCCAGTTCTGAGTTGAATATCTTAAGGTATTGACACATCAAGTGCAAAGACAACATGTAAACTGCAGTTTATCTTGAGAAGTCAGTCTGAACCATCAAATCATCTTTCAACAGAGCCATGCAAGAATATTTCCTAAAATTATAATGGTCAACACCTAGACTGCAGTGTCCAAATTGCCACTTATTTTGGCAGGCATGAAGTTTAAGAAGGAAAAGAGCAGAAGTTGCAGCAGAAACAAGAACTCAGAACTGCTACAAATGAAAATTCAAAAACTCACCACTGCCAAGAACAAACGCCTTCATAATAATAATGCATGACCCAACACAGCCCTTCTGTATATCTCAAAACCTACTCAGTTGAATGTCAAAGATATAAGATCAGCTTACATGTCTCATAGAAACATCAAAGATGGAGGAAATTCAAAATCAGTAGCTACAGTGGTACATGTACTTACAACATCTCTCCGTATATCTTCCATTTCCTCTAGAGTTTTTGCAGAAAACTTCTCTTCATAATATCTTTCCTTCCAACCTGGTTCTCCCAATTTGACCTGGTAAAAGAACATTGGAGAGAAACATCAGTAAAAACTAGTGGCCCAAAAAAGGAAAAACAATAAAGAGAATTTGGCAGGATACTAAAATTCATAGAACATGAATGATAATCAACACTTCTATAGGAGACTCAAACCTTGTCTTCTCCATGATTCTTTGAGTTAAAAACATCAGATTTCTCACGAAGTAACCCCTTAAGCTTAGTTTTCAATTCTTCTTTGTTTTCAAGTACCTGAAAAAAATTAAGTGTCCATCATATAAATGAAACAAACTGCAGATTTCAGTTCCATAAGATAATAAAATGAGTAAACAGATGGACTCTTAATCCCTCGCCAGCAAGGGCTCCTACCAAATGAAAGGCTAGCCCATAGAAAATGAGTCCTAAAAAGAATGGCTGAAGGAGTCAGAATTACATTAAAGTGCCTCTCCTGAAGCAGGAAAACATACTTCTATTTCCATACTATTCTCTGCCTCAACAATGGCAGCACCAATATTGGCTGTTGAAGACAAATGTGCAACTTTATGCCTCCGAACAGAGGATGATCCTTTACCATCAGATGTCTGAGAATGTGTTCCATCATCCTGATATGGTGAAGGTGTGGGAGCTGAAGCAAGACGAGAGCCATGAAATCGGGCAACCGCAACCAAAGATTTAGGTTGATTTTGAGGCTCTGCATCATCACCTCTCCTTGCCTGTGCCTTTTCACGCTTAATTCTTTCTGCCTGACGCTGAAATATAAGGACAAGATAAATTAGTTCACAGTGTTGAAAAGAGGTGCTTCTTTCTGTCAGTGCCTCTTCTTGTCTATCCAAAACTTTATGGTAGAAGGTTCCATAGACTGTAGCTTATAAATGAAAATATTTTTGCTTCTACAACTAATAGATATCTTATTGTCTCATATCCATCTTTTCAATACCCTGCCAGAGATATCACATTATCGTCCCATTTACAAGGAAAAAAAATACAATTAGTAACCAGGAAAAAATCAATAAAATTCAGAATTGATCAAAGGTGCACAAAACAATTATGCCTAAACTTCATATAATTCCATCAAAAAGGGATGCATGCATCCAAACTTTTGGAGAAAAAATTTAACCTGGTGCAATCGTGCTCTTTTCTGGAATATCTTATCTTCATATGAACCCACAGCTTGAATAAAATGCTCCACTCTATTTAAATTAGGCTGAGAAAACAGAAAGTTATAAATAACAATTTATGAGCACTCTTACTAACAGTCATAAGTTCAGTGATAGAACCCATTGCCAGCAGCCAATTATTTAAGTAGAACATATAGCACGAACATTGAAGTACCTTGCTGCCATCTGTCAAATACCCATCAAGCACCCTAAATTCCTTCTTATAAACAGCCATCAGCAAGTTGATTGCACCCTGAAAGAAATGAGTTTTTTTTTTAAAAAAAGAAAAGGTGTTTTCTTTGTTATGCTGTAGTTAATTTATTTCAGCAGGGAAAGGATCCTAAGCAGCTACTCAAAGAATTCACAATCTGTATTGCCAAAAGATTCATATGGTTTTTCACATGTGCCAGGTTCAATCAACAAAGTGAATATATCCATCTTAAAACGCAGAAACAATGTACTTTCAAGTAAACTATTCACGAACCTCACGAATCTCCAGTGTGGGCATGTGTGGCAGGAAATCATTGCCAACAAAGAAACATATGAATATAAAATCATCCACAGTACGTTCCAAATCAATCTCAAACGGAGGATTGGGAATTCTGAATTCATACTCCAAATACTCTCTAAGAATCCAGATATTGAGAAACTGCATCCAGAAAAGAGTTATGAAACAATGTACTTTCAAGTTTACACCCACAACTTTCAAAGACCTTTAAAATGCACCTACCTGGTATGGTTTTTTGGTCACAGCAACGTCATTGCCTTTCTCATCAAATTCTCCTGCCTTTCTCTTTGCCTTTCCTTCGCAATTAGCTGCTAAATGACCCATCTGACCACATAGGAAGCATTTGTCTTGTTGTCCAGGAGTGAAAACAATCTGAAGCGAACCATTAAAAAAAGGCCGTTAAAGAAAATTAAAATCCAACATTTAGCAGATGATTCATCAACCTTTGTCAAAATAAGTGGAAGTTCAGCAGTGGGTTACAGCTATTTAAAATAGACTCTTTCCATCCACTTATTCTGATAATTGATGAACAAGCCTTTGGTCAAAATAAGTGGCATCTATTTACTCTCTGCTAAATAACTAAAACTAATAGCTAAGAAACAGCATAAGAAGTTTGAAATTGAATTCATTTTTAGAGAAATGCAAATATCTCTAAACATCACAACAGACCTCTCGAAGAATTGAAAAATGAACTTCATGGGTAGCCAGAGCCAACATGATTAAATCTGCATCCTATCAGAAACACCAATAAACAGAGGAAAGAATGTTAGACTAGAAGGAAACTAACAGTTAGGCTATAAAAGATCAGGAGACTCAGCTGAGGAAGAAATATACCAAACCATACAGGCAATGGCGTGTATTTGGATTATAACCGGGAAGGTTTCTTTGAAGACGGATATAGGACATGATTTTGTGTTCCCCTTCCCCAGGAACATTTGCATCAGAAAGGATGACCTTCACAAAATAGAAATGTGAACTGAAATTCAAGCATTATTCATTTGCTACTGTTACACACACCAAAAGGTGAGTACAGCATTATATTTGCAAAAGAAAACAAAGCACTGCATGAGAAAAAAAATTAACAAAGGACCACATTATGGGTTATACCTTAATTTTCTTCCATCCAGGATCATAATTTAGTCTAAGATGAATATAGTACTGCAATGCAATTGACAAAACAGCCATGAATTCAGTTCCAGGAGTGATAACATTGGAATCAAAAGTTTGAGATGTCTCCTTAGGGGGAAGCTTCCTGCCCTCCCTCTCAAACTCCTCTCTTAGCCTTTCTTCTTCAGCAGCCTACAATACAAATAGGGAATTACTGATAGTTACTGAAATGGCGTATGTCTGGCTGAGTGTTAAGTTTTCCTCTTTTAGAAGATTATAGCAAAATAAGAATGAAGATGAATGGGAAAAAAAAAAACATAAGGAATACTGAAAACCTAGATAATCCCGAAACAGATCCAAAAATGAACGATAAATACAGTCACAGGCATCCTGAAAAGTTAAGTAAATGTTCACTAGCAAAAACTTGAAGATTCCAAAACTACCGAAAGTTCCATAAATAGTCAAACAGGATGTCTGCATAACCAAGGATTTATCTATTGCACACCCAAAAAGTTCACCAGGGATAATTGCAGTTTCCAAGAAATGACTAAGTAAAAGGGACTACAAAGCAGGTATCAGGATCATGGGCTCTAGTACTCTCATTTCAAAGAAACAATTTGATTAACTCCGAAAACCATCAGTTTTCCACAGGAAGAAGAAAGATTATTTTCATCCAACAAACTCTAAGTGCTCCTCAGAAAATCTTTACCTAGTAAGCATTCCTTCAAGAGTTGTTTTTATATCTTTATAAATATTCTCCCTTCTTCAATAAGTAATTGGTTAAGCTAACCTCTGTGCTTTATCCAAAAAGCTATGTGTTACGTCAATTCACTTTCAGATACTAAGCATCCACTGTCAGCCATTGCATCAATACATGAACATGCCAAATAATTTTACTTAATATAAAACAAAACTGAAGCAGTAATTTTAACAAAGAAACTTGGTTTGCTGATTAACCAATAACCCATGACACTCTCCGACTGCATACAAGAAAAGGAGCCCTCCATTGTTAACATAAACACATACCGCATCAGCTGCATCTTTAGCTGCCCTAAAACGCCTAGATCGCTGCTGATTCATTTTAGCACGAGGTGCAACTCCATCTACAAGTCATTCCCGCAAAATCAGTACACTTATAAAATACAGTAAAAGCAAACGACCCAATTTGAATCGCTCACCAATTGCCATGTACAGCAATTTCCGAGGCCTCACCATCACAAAAAGCCTATCAATATAATCAAACATACACTGAAACACCTCATCGAAAGAAGCAGGCGAAGGCTGCAAAAGAAATAAAATTTCAACAAGCAAAAAATAAATCACATTATCAAAAACATAAATAAATCCAGTTTGATTCAACTCCATTAAGACCAAAATAGCATTCTAAAACACAGAATAAACTTCCAAAGACAGAAAATCAATTCAAACGGAAGCAAAAAGGCAAGAGCGGGAGAGAATCGGAATCTTACTCTGTCTTCGGGATGAAAGCAGGGATGAATAATCCCGTTCATATCGAGATATAAATTATCATACTCGATATTGTTAGGGTTAGGTCTACTTGTATCCACAGGAATCTTAACGCCTTCGATAACAACCGGTTCTTCTTCGATCACATCCACCACCACTAACGGATACTTCTCCGCTAACCACCGATAAAAGGCCGGCACTCCCATCACAAATCACTCAAACCAGCGACTCACCAATCCAACTCGCTTAAAGAAACGGATTGAATAGATAGCATAAACAGCAATGAAGTGAAAGCTAACCCTTGCCACGGAGAATATGAGAAAAGCAAATTTCTCAGGTTGCGTCCGCGGATAATGTTACGTTTTAGGATTTGTTATGCGGCGAGTTAGGTTACGGGGAATTTTTTTACAGAGATGCCCGGGGGTAATTTGACGTGATGAATAAGAGAGGAAGATATCTGGGGATAAATGTAAGGGTGATTGTGTCTTTTTAGAAGGTAACAGGGTCAGCAAGCGGGTCGGGAACGGGGGCTGGAAATGGATTGTTCTCTGGCATAACCATTAGGGTCAAGAAGGGTGGCGGGGCAAAGATAGGCCTTGTGAATTTGAGATTTTCTGTTTATCTCGAAGATCCTTTATAGGAGTAACCTTTTCTTCAGCCCCCTTGACAAAAACAAGCGTGAAAAAACTACTCTTGTGGCAGGTGGACAAGAAGAGCCAGCCTTTGCCCGACAGCTCTACCTTCTCTTCGTCTCAATTCGATGGATCTTCTCAATTTTTCTTCAGTTTTGTTCAACTGGGGTCTACCATGTGAAGGTATTTAAATCGGACCATTCCTAGGCGATTTCTAGCCGCTACCGTCATTTACCAAGATTAATAGATTGGATAAGGTGGAAATGACTGAGAAGAGAAATGACGAATTACACAAGAACCAATATACTTAAACAATTGAAAATTATAAACGAGGAACGATTATCTCTTGTTCTTCCAAGGGTTCTTCTTCATACCTGGTGCCAAAACAAAGAATAATTCCAACCCCTTTTGTCTAATCTCTCCTCTCTCATCCACCCCTTTTCCAATCCCACAGGAAAACAGAGTACAAGTAAAAGAGTCCGACACTCGCACGAGTAAATAAAAGTCGGGGAGAGGCGGAATGATTTCCTGATACAACCAAACGCATGGCGGCAAACATGAATGATTTTGGTTTTCAAGATATTGGCAATACCTATCCAGCCATGGTTTCAGCACACCAGATTTTTTTAAAAAATATTACTTTTTTATATCAAAAACATTTTAAAAATCAATTAAAAAAACAGACTAAACCTTCAGAAAAGAAAAAAGAAACACTCTTTTCATTAAAGTGCCTTAAATTTTTTATAAATACAGTTTTTTTCTTGGCAATCACAGTGGTTTCCCGGGGCACGCCACGACAAGTTGTGGCCATCACTGCCTAGTTGCTTTCATTCATCTCTCATGATTTCTAGCCCCTTACTGCCCTCCCAGAAGCAAACGTGTGGATGTCTTTGGCAGTCGAATCATATTCCTGTTAAAAATGCGGCCCAGATTCAGAGGCCGCCCCCTCCCCCACCCCAAGGCCTCTCCACCTTACTCCCACAACAACCAGCCCCCAGATTCTGACAGCAACCTTAAAAAACATTAAAAAAACACCGTCGTTATCATGTCTTTAACAATTAAACTAACCATAGCTCCTCGCATAATTAACCTTAATTGTCACGAAAGAAACAGAACAAAATTCCCAGCAATCCGACCAAAACCAATCTACCATTCAAACGCATTGAACCCTATTCTATACAACAACAAAAGACCCGGAATGTTTCAAGCTTCTGTATCCGGTACAGTTATCAAGAGCTCCTTGATTGAGCCAGATGGTGGGGTCTTGGTGGATGTTATAGTGCCAGAGAGTGAGAGGGGGTCAAAAACCTTGGAAGCAGAATCACTGCCTACAGCGAGGCTGGCTAAGATTGATGTGGAGTGGGTTCATGTGATAAGTGAAGGATGGGCGAGTCCCTTGAAAGGGTTTATGAGGGAGAATGAGTATTTGCAGAGTTTGCATTTTAATTCTTTGAGAATGGAAAATGGGACTGTTGTGAATATGTCGCTCCCTATTGTTTTGGCAATTGATGACGAGACCAAAAAGAGTATTGGGTCTTCAAAAGATGTTGGATTGGTTGGTCCTGAGGGTGATTTGCTTGCTATTCTTCGAAGGTTTAGTTAATCTCCTTCTCTTGTATATGTTTTCTTCTTTTTTTTTAATTCATGGCGTGTTTTGCCATGGTGGCAGAATTATATCTCAATAGAATACACACACAAAAATATCATTTCTGTAATGTGGTCAAGCGTGCCAATTTAATGATCAGCACAGTTAAACCTGGAATTTATACTAGTTACACCATTTGTTATTTTATAGTTTTATGTGGAAATGGAATGCTGTTTGTTGTCTTGACATGAATTTTTAATAACTTGTGTTGTGTTTACGAGTAAAAAAACAATGGTAGTTGATCTTTCGGAAAGGATAAGAGCTAGTTTCTGAATGTGGGAATTGAAGCAAATAAATGCATTACGAAGTTGCTTTCGTTCAGTTAAACTTTTGATGTTCCAGGAGGGCACACTTCCATGTCTGGAATTCTGAATGCATTGATGGTGCTGATACCCATTGTCGTGTGGCATTAGAGGTCATTTAAACACATAGTGGATGTTCTTGTTTACATGTTTGAAGCAAATGTTCATGTGAAACAGCTTCAGGATAGCCAACAGCTTTACCATGTGTGTCGAAACCCAATTATCGGTCTTGTCTTGGATGTGATCATCATGTTAGAAACCCTATGGGCTGAATAGGGCTGAAATTTCAGCAGAGGCTGTGTTTTACACTGCTGGAAAGCGGACTCCTGCTGTTATACTTTGGTTTTCCGTTGTTGGGTGGGTAGTCATGCTGCATTGCCCTTTGAATTTAAAAAATCATTTCACTTATGCAAGCTGCTCCCGACCTGCCAAGTTACTTGACTTTTTTCGTTTAACCAAAAGGGGATTTTCTGAATTTAAAATTTTATTGCAGTATTGAGATTTACAAGCATAACAAAGAAGAAAGAATAGCTAGAACATGGGGGACAACAGCACCTGGATTGCCGTACGTTGAGGAATTCATTGCTCCAGCAGGAAATTGGCTCCTAGGTGGAGATCTAGAAGTGCTAAAGCCCATTAAATACAATGATGGACTTGATCATTACAGGCTTTCTCCCAAACAACTCAGGAAGGAATTTGATAGGCGTCAAGCTGATGCAGTTTTTGCATTTCAGTTACGAAACCCTGTTCATAATGGGCATGCCTTATTGATGAATGATACACGCAGGCGGCTTTTGGAAATGGGTTATAAGAATCCGATTCTACTGCTTCATCCATTAGGAGGTTTCACAAAGGCTGATGACGTTCCTTTGGATGTTCGGATGGAACAACACAGTAAGGTTGTATTCAGTAATTTCTTCTACATAGCCTGTGATGACATTGATCTGATCATCCATTCTGTGATGATACATATTCTGACACCCTAGGAAAACCGCTACCATTCTTTTCTTTAACCAATGATGTAAAATGATTCTATTTGCTGTGGAATTGGCATTCATGGATCTGCTTTTGAGCAGGTTCTAGAAGATGGAGTTCTTGACCCTGAAACTACAATAGTTGCTGTATTCCCGTCACCTATGCATTATGCTGGTCCTACTGAAGTGCAATGGCATGCCAAGGCACGGGTAAATGCAGGTGCTAACTTTTACATTGTAGGTCGTGATCCTGCTGGTATGGGTCACCCGACAGAGAAGAGAGATTTATATGACCCTGATCATGGAAAAAAAGTTCTAAGCATGGC
Source organism: Populus euphratica (assembly GCF_000495115.2). Lineage (NCBI taxonomy): Eukaryota > Viridiplantae > Streptophyta > Magnoliopsida > Malpighiales > Salicaceae > Populus > Populus euphratica. Next base: position 1,361,071 of record NW_011499878.1, on the reverse strand, counting down.
TCCAGGCCTGGAGAAGTTGAATATTTTGCCATTTAGGGTAGGTTTCACAACCTCTCGCCTCTCTGTCAAAGCTCCTTTCCTATGCATTATTTGTCACTTTTGGCTAGTATCTGTAACAACACCATAAACTTCTATTTCCATCTTAGTGCATTAATAACATCATCATTGCAGAAACATATTACAACCATTGCTAACTCTGACGAGGCACAATAGGGTCAGACTGAACATTTTGAAGGTAGTATAGAAGACAATTTGTTGACAAACATGCGGGCCAGGTGGCTGCTCATATAAGACGGGGTTAGATCTAGTAATGAGGTGCTGTTGTTTACTGTTTTCCGCTTTGATATCTGTTTGTATCTAACGTCAATATGGTGGCACTTTACACTTGAGAGTTTGTAATGCATCTGCTGGGCTTAAGTTTTGTGGCTTAAGATGTGATGGATTACTGATGTTTAGAAATCAAGGCTCTAACATCCTTGTTTTTGGCATATCTACTCAGCGAAGCCATTGAGTAATCTTTCTGTTATTATACTGTGCAGGTGGCAGCCTATGACACTGTGGCAAAGAAGATGGCATTTTTTGATCCATCTCGTTCCAAAGATTTCCTCTTCATCTCTGGAACCAAGGTAGGAACAATATATCTGATTTCATAATTATTTTTCTTTCTACAGATCAAACCGAGTTGACGCTCAATAAAGCCTTGATTTCCTCCTTGTTGTCTATAATTCATTTGCATAAGTCAGTTATGATGAGTTGTTTGACTCAAAAGTCCTAGGTATCCAATCATTTCAAGTTCCATTTGTTGACAAAGAATATGACATCTTCAAGCAAATCTTATTTTAAGAGTAGAAAGGAAAGCATAATCACTGCTGATTGTGCGCATTCTTTGATCAAGGGTAATGTGGAAATCATTAGGTGATTGTTTTTGCTACTGCACAGTTATTGCATGGTTTCGTGGGTTTTATATAGTTGGTTCAAGATGTGGAAGTTTGCTCTTAAGAACCTTCTCAAACTTCCTGTAATACTGTTGAAGATTTTTTTTATCCTCGTATTTTAGGCAGCTGAAGGTTTTGTATATAATTTTCTACCTGTAATTTGGTATCCGCTTTGTTTTGTTGCAGATGAGGACCTATGCTAGAAATGGTGAGAACCCTCCAGATGGTTTTATGTGCCCTGGTGGTTGGGAAGTCCTTGTCAAATATTATGAGCAGTTGCAGGCCGAAGAGGCAATGCCAGCTGTTGCATCTGCTTAAACCTATGATTTATCACCAGAATTAATGCCGAGCTAGCTCAAGAGAAGCATGAGTTTTTCCTGACTCGGGGTGGTGGTTTACTTATTTGAAGAGTTTTCTTTCGATACCTGGCGGTTAGCATGGAATTTTTCACTGTGTTGTTTGTTATGAAAGTAAAAATATTGAGTTGTTCTGTCATTCATTTTTAAGACAATGATCCACGCGCAAGAAAAACATTTATTGCTGCCAATTATAAGGTTAACCAAGGTGGTTTTCTTACTTTCCCCGTGAGCCTTGCGATAATATCTTTGTGTCAGCTTGAGCTGTATCTCGGTTAGCTACTAACGTGTGTGCTTTTGTGCATTCTGTTTGCTTAAAAGATTTGTGTGGATTGGCTGTGGAACACTACCAGCGTGCAAGTTCAAAAGACTGATAGTTTGATTGGATAATCATTTCATTCAGAAGGAGCGGGATGAGAAGAAATTCTCATGTCCGGTTATGCAGTAGAGATTGAATTGAGAAACAGCCATCAACTATCACTCCAGAAGAACCAGATGGGTTTTTTTGTTTTTTGTACCGTCATGAACGATGTTGTTCGTAGCTCATTTGCTGATGTAGCCTCCTGGTGTTCAACAGGTTCTCCTGGTGGGTGGGCCTTTCCATGCCTTCTACCTGTTTTCTCCCTCTCATGATTCTTCTTTTCTTGCCATTTTATACAATATTTTATACTACCCTAGAGCAAGATATTTCCGATGTCTCATCGTCGGAGGCTCGGCAACTGCAAGGACTATAATTTTTTTCAAATAGTTGCATGCTCTCTCCACGATAATGGCACGCTCTCTCCAAAATAACCGTTACGAGGGGCCCAGTTTCACTGCATGCTGGGCTCTTCTGGTTTGGAAGGCACTGGACATAGGCCTAACAGGCGTGGTTAGCTCTCTGATTCTGTCTGGCTAGGATGCTAACGTGCAAGGATTCGAATATTCAACCACTAATGGTCAGTCAACAATCCTTTCAATTTGATGGTAGCGGCCAAAAAAGAACATATTATTTATGAGAAATTTATAACCAATGAGTGAATTGACTCGAATCGTACGCAAAATGGGGTTTGAGGTACCAAAAGTGACTCAAATTTGATGGTAGGTAAACGAAATAGGTTTGGTGTGGCTGTGGGCTTTCAACAAGTAAAAAAGTTTTATCCATGTAAAAAACAACAATTTAATATTTTTAACAGTTAAAATATAGTTTCAACTACCTAGCCATGTCGATGCCACGTTTATTTTTTGAAAAATTATATTTAAAAAATTATTTTTAAAATTTTTTTGTGTTTATTTATTATTAAAAAAATTAATCAATAAAAAATAATTTTTGATCAATGAAAAATACTTTTCAATTAATAAAAAACACTTTCTGGTCAACGAAAAATATTTTCCAGTCAAAGAAAAATTTAGTTTTATTTTCAAGAAAGTATTTTTCTTTTTAACTGTGTTTGTTTCTAAACTTTCTTGTGTTTGTTTGCTGTTAGAAAAGTTGGTCAACAGAAAACACTTTCCAGTTAAAGAAAAATTTGGCTTGGTTTTCAGGAAATTATTTTCCTGAAAAATTTAGACGGAAAACACTTTCTGAAAATTGTGAGAAATTTAGAAATGTCATTCTTAGCTGATTATATCAAATTTGATCCTCAAACTTTTGATTGCTATATATATTTTGTTTTGAATATTTATTTTTCAATTTTATTTTTTAAAATTTATTTTTTATATTAACTTTAATCCTCATTTTTATAATTGTTATTTGCTTTTCTACTATTATTTTTTTATTGAAATTTTTTATCTATCAAATCTGGTTCTCATTCTTTTGATTGTTACTTATTTTATTTGAAATATTTTATGAAATGTTAATTATTACTATTTTAATTTCTTCATCTTTTTTTTTTAGATTTGATCTTTATTATTTTGATTATTAGTTATTTATTTTATTTGAGATAATTTATGAAATTATATTTTTTTCAATTTCATTCCTATTTAACTTTTTAATTTGTAAGATTTGTTCCTTATTATTTTAATAAATTTGAGAAAAATAAAATATTAATAAATTATTTTTCAGTTCATTTTTCATAACAAAATCGAACACTGAAAAGTGTTTTCCAGTTCATTTTCTATAACACTATCAAATATCAAAAAATAATTTATTTTTTAAGAATTTATTTTCTCTAAAATTTATTTTTTTTAAAAAATAATTTTTCTATAAACAATCATAAACTTGGTCTAAAACCCGAACCGAGGGGACATGATGTGCTACCAAGCAGGTCTAATCAGGCCATTTTGCACTCTTAACCTTGTTATTAAACTGGGATACCTGTAGGATAGCTAGTCCTTCTTCATTAGGAGGACCACCACTGCGACTAGTTGTCCTTAATGCTTTGGGCTTCTGCTCTCTAACACCTAAGAGCAAAACACAGAAAAATGGAGGTAAAAACACGAACGATTTACCACTTTATAACCGCAACCACTAGATTTTCTGCCAAAATTAAGTCGGTTCTGAACCCGATATAAAAAGTGGTTGAAACATCTCAAAAAATCAATCCATAAATACAGTTAGTTGTTTTGCAGTTTGACAGCACTTGAATGTGCTTTACAAGTTAGAAAATTATCTCGACTTCATGGGCTCCTTAAAGGCACACGTTTCATCTTTGTAATCCACACCCAGCCCATCCACCCTGGCTTGGACCCATGGTAACAAAACATTGGTCCCTTTTGCGACGTGCAACACAAAACTATCATACAGTTGTGTTCCACACCAAATGAATTTGACATTAATTCTCCCCCTCCATGCTGTTACAGTACTACATGTGCACCTTAATGAGTTTGAGGTACAAATCCGTGAAATCCTTTGGGTTCTTCGTTTTCTGGGGCTTAGCTGTCATGGGGGCCGAAGCAAAATTCCTTTTCTTCTTGATTTTACACATACTTTCATGTTAGGTTTGAAAGCTGCCATCAATCTCGTCTGTCTTCAAAATTGTTAATACATTGGACTCTATGATCATATGTGGTGGTTAAGGCCTTCCCAGGATGGCAACATTTCCATGTATATTGCTGTTATTGCCAGGGTTTTGTTACCATTGTAGCCTGCATGGTCCATGGCAACCTTTTCTTTGTCCTCAGCATGTTTATTACTGTCGATATAGTTTCTTGGATCGATCCTTTTCAGCTTCTAACCCACGCCCTATACTCCTTACGGGTTTTTTCTACTTAATCTCGAAACAAAAAACAGGATACAAATGTGGGATCAAATGATAGGATGCACAGATCGATCTGGCTTTCATTGGCAAATGCTTCACCACCCTTTATTTCGTATACGGTAAGAAATGCCCTTCCACAAAAGATCCAAATGGGACAGTTTGAAAATGTTTGGGTAAGCTACATGGCTAAAGTAGTTGGGAGGGAATTGGGTCAAAGTCCTTACAACGTTGTCTTTACAAGAGGTATTGAAGGCAAAAGTAACATGGTCTTCATGTGCTTAGCTTATAATAGGCGGTCATTTTCTACCCAGGAAATTGCCTTCGTCTAGCCATCAATAGTCACTGCTTTTCAGTGAATTATAGAGGACCCACTTTTCTGTTTTTATCTCCCTTTCACCGGCTAATCTCATTCGCAGAACATGGGGGCAGCTTCCTATGAAGACTGTGTGAGTACCCTCATGGCCCATTTCTTGTTTCAGCTCTCCTTCAAATCCTCAATCAAACATCATAGGCAACCTTCAATCGGTTGCGTAAATAGCAAAGATCTAGAACCGTTATAGTCAAGTCATACCATTATAAGACTTTCATAATTAGACTCATGATTTATCAAACCGGCCGTTTGATTCAAGTTATTGACCAAGGACTAATTAAAGCAGCAAGATTCATGGATCTTCCATTCAATTTTTCTGTTCTTTGAATTGCTTATAGCTATAGCCCGTGTAATCTATTGGGGAGATTTTCTCAAGGAGCCCGTGAAGGACGACAAGAAAGTGTTAAAAATGTGTACACGTTCAAGTATTAATTTGCTTATAAAGTCACGGCGTTGGGATATAATAATTGTTTTTTAAAATATTTTTTTTATAAATTCTTTAAAATAATAGTTTTTAAATTTATTTTTAATATCAACTTTTTAAAGCAATATATAAATAAATAAATTTTATATAAATAAATAAATTTAAATTTTGACATCATAGTTTAGGACACAATCTCAAACGAGGCTTGATAGACAACTACCATACAAGCATGCATGTATTGTCGCAAGGAAGTGAGGTACTGTCATTGTACTCGTTATTATCACGATGATTATTATTAACTTAAATGCAAGCTAAACGAGAGTGAGGTACTGTCACTGTACTGGTTATTATCATGATGATTATTAACAATAAACTAAAATAAGTGTATTTTTTATGGTATCCCATCTCATGTATTATTATTTATTTAAATATTATCTTTTTTTAATTAATATTTTTTTAATTTTATTTTTTGATATTATTTTTTTATTGAGTTATCATTTTAATTAGTCATGAGTTTAGTAGATTAATTCAAGTTGTTTTTTATATTTTTTTAATTAATAACTCAAGTTATTTTTTATATTTTTTAATTAATTTTTTTAATCTTATCTTTTAATATTACATTCATTAGGGATTAAAATTCATAATTTATTTTTATTATTTTTTATGTGATTATCTTGATCTTATGATCAATACTGTAAATTTAATAGGTAAATTTGAATCATTTTGTTAAGTATTTTTTATTTTATTTTTTAATATTATCATTTAATATTAAGTTCATTAAGAATTATACTTATAACTAAGTATTTTTTATTTTATTTTTTAATATTTTCATTTAATATTAAGTTCATTGAGAATTATACTTATAATTTTTTTTATGAAATTATTATAGTCTTGTAATCCAAATCCAAGTCTTGAATTTGATCTATTCACTTGTGTTAACCCAATATTTTAATTTTTTTTATAAAATTATTATAGTCTTACAATTTAAATCCAAGTCTTGAATTTGATTTATTCACTTGTGTTAACTCAAGTCAATCTAATATATTATTATTTTAATATTAAAAAAATATTTTTTTAATTAAATTATATTTTTATCTATTATATGAATTAACTTGAAAAATCAACTAAATTATATTAAATCAATCCTTACATAATATAATATTTTTTACTAAAAAATATATCATCAGCACCAAACCATTCTTTTCCATTCAAGATCCGACCCACAGCGTAACCTGACCCGGAGTGTAATAAAGGTCAATCATCTAGTAAAAAGCAAAATAGGGAAAGAGAGAGAGAAAGAGGACAAGGCAGGACAGGAGCCGTATGAAACATTAAAAAGGGAGCTGAAGGGCAAGTTTTCTGGGCCTTAGAACATGGGGGGGCTAAGGTATTCTGCATTATAGACAGGCTTGGAATTAGGCTAATGCACTCCTGTTTCTCTCTCATTTATTTTCCCTATTTATGGCTGACCAAGACCATTTACGTTCTTATTTTGTTGTGCTAGCTATGACTAGTTGGAGAACCATCGCAAGCCTTTTCCAGTAATTTCCTCCAAGGCAATAAACGTGTTAAAATTACATAAATATTTTCTGATCAGTTATTAACTCAAAATAGACAAAACAAAGATAGTTGAGATTTATATTTTGAAATCATAAAAATTTGTCCTAAAAATATTACAAAACATGTTTCTTTTTTTCCATTTCTTTAACTAAATTAATACAATTTTCTCTCTTATGTATTTATCCAATAATTCTTTTAGATATACTTTCTACCAACACCTTTCTTAGGGCACTAATCTCTCCTCTTAACTTCTCTAACATTCTTTACATCTTATTTTATGGATTGATTTTACTTACAGGTACCCATCTGTTATATATTGACAGGAGTTCTCAGGAAGTGAAAAACTAAACCTATCAGGACTTTTATTTCACTGGGAAGGAAAAGCTTTCCACTCCCTCAAATTCTCACACGCTTTAGATTTTTCTTCACTTTTCATGCTTTAAATACTGTATAAATGTGTGGATTCAACATGTGTGTGTGAAATGAGTAAGGTATATGAACTACTAAATGTCTATTAAAACTGATATATATTAGCTAAGCAAAAAGATTGATTAATGATGATTGATTAACCATATTTATGGAGTTGGATACCGTAAAAAGTGGTGTTAGAATTACAACAGTGATGGGAATCGTTGACTGATTAATGGGGCCGTGCTGCCTCCCTTCTCCAAGATTACGAAAGATTCTTCAATTTTTACAGAGCACCCCTAGCAGGAAGGGAATGAGAGGATCATCATCTTCCGTGGTCTTGTCTTGGCTTGAGCCTATTGCTGCTAGCCCTCATCAAGTTAAAGCATCGGATTTTTATTTTCTTAATTCTAAATAAAGGTAGATGAACATCAAGAATTTTTTATAAAATCAGCACTACTCCTCCCTCCAAGAGCAAAGGAAAGAGCTGATCAACAGGAGTGACATGGATTAATAGAGCATCGAAGTGTGTAGCTGCCGTGTCACTATTAGTTTGATGGAGTGCATTCAACTAAAGAAATTGTTGAAAGCAGTCAAATTATTTCTCAAATACATGTATGAATTTCCTAAACTATAGCTATATAAGGAGAGTAAATGCACGGCATGCTTAATTTGCTATGGCAAAACCCTGCAAGGCAAGTCGTACCAGATGCACATGCATGTGAATAACTGTTCTTTATCTGTCACTCAATCCACAGAATCACAGGCCCAGCAGTTAAGATGACCGAAACCCTCAGCAGTCAGCACAGATATTATTGATCACTGAACCATGAACAATGTAGAAATGAGAGAAGGGTAAAAATTCTCCTCTTCTTTTTTACAGTATCTCGTAAGTGATGAAGATATAGAATTACAAGTGTCAGGTCAATTAACCTCGTTTATATATAGAGAAGAGGCCCCATTTTGATCATTAATTACATACAAAGACTCGAGCCCAGATCACCTTAAATCTTAAGCCAAGTCTTGGCTATTCCTGTAGAACCTTGGCTGGATTTTCCATCTGAATTACCACAGGAATGTCATATGAACTGCACTTAGACTTGATCACACGTTGCTCTTTCTTCTAGGATATTATGCTGTTAGTCCTGGTGAAAGAGTGAAAGAGAAGCGAAGTCAAAGTTACTCGTGATTTGAGAATTTCAAAGATCAAACATAAGAAATTGAAGAATGTGTCCAACCATTCGTAAGGGGGAACACTGAAAAATCTGTTTCTAAGATACTTGAAGAAAAATAATGTATGATATTCCACACAGAAAAGTTAAACAGCTGGCATGAAAACTGTTAAATGTGAATGGAAATTATATAGATCAAAGTTATGGCTTGCTTGGATTTGGATTATGAGGCAGTGGATCGAGTTAATAGGTTTACCCGGATTTACTTCAAAACAACGTAGTTTAAATAAAAATTTAAACTAGACTGATATAACATCATTTTAAATAAAAATTAAAAAAAATATATATTATAATGAGCACATTGAACTATACTCAAGTTTGATCAAGATCGCGGGTTTACATATTGTGATTGTCCAGGGTTGACGGCATCATTTCCCATCATAATTCAGAAACAAACATATCCAAGTCAAGTTCTGCGTCGATGATCACTTGATTAGTTGACCTTCTGCACTGGATAGGTTTGATAACGGTGATCTCGACCAATAAAATTGCTTTTGACGATAAAAGTGATAGTACTATTGCAGGAATGTTTTTACTGTTTCACTTTTGACTTGAAGATCAATGTCTGCCCAAAAAACCAAGTAAATGAAGAGGAAGCATAGGAAACTGCAGTGGTGCTTCCATGAACTTGCAATTGAAGGTACAACTAAAAAAAAAAAAGTGATGAATTCACATGTTTCTCTGGGTACATTTTACTACAGACAAGAATAACGAATTTACCTTCTTATATTTTTTTAAAGAAAAAAAAAGGTAAAGTTGTCTTTGTAAGGAGAGCATTTTGATATTTTTAAATTTACCGAGAGCATGATAAAAAATTTTCTTTTAAATTACATAGTAAAACATCATAAATATCCTTAAATTAATACATTATTGAGGGTAGATTTATATTTTTAATTATTAAATATACTCTAAAATAATTAATTTATCCTTATATATAAAAATATTTTGACAACTAAAAAGAGGTGTTTTCATTTTATCATTTTTATTTACATAGTAAAAATTCTTCATTGTCCTTGGAGTTTAATTTTTTATGCCTTGGATTTTAGGATATTTTTGTTATTACACTATTGATTTTTATTTTTTGTTATTAGGCAAAGTGATGGTTTTAAAAAAATAATTTGTTAGCATGTATTAGTCACGCTATAATCACTTCGTCTTTAAGTGACCAAAAATATCATTTTGTAGTTGAGTTTGAACCATCTTATCAAATTCTTTTGGCTGTGATTGATGTCTGTGAAGAAGTGATAATGAGTATTTAACAAATTGTTTTTCTTTTTATATATATATATATATATGATGTTGATGACTTATTTTTTTAATTAATTATTATCATATGTTTTTTAATGTTTTTTTGCTATTGTTATCTTCTATTTAAATCAAGTTGTTATTGAATATAATAAAATTAATAATTCGAGTGGCAAGTTTTTTTATTTTTTTATAAATATTATCATCATTTAAATATTTTTTATATTCAAAAAATTATATCGGTCTGCCATGTAACATGAACTCCCAATTTAGTGTGTGTAGAGAGAGAGAGAGAGAGAGAGAGCGCGCCCGTGATGTCCCTAGGAACGACAACAAGGTGGTGTAAACCCAATGGGCTAAACACCCGGCATGTCCTTAAGGTCAGACAGACCCAAAAAACACCCCTGGTTTGTCCTTTGCCCCCACGACCCCACATGACACCGCTCCTCTCTCTGCCTCTCAAGTCTCACGATATATACCCCCACAATCCCTTCGACTTTTTCACGCATTACCTCAACATCTCTTACTTACCGCAACCCCAAAAAGCCCTCCTCTCTCAAACTACTCTCCGAAAAATGGCTATCAGGAAATCAAACAAATTGCCTCAAACAGCAGTTATCAAGCAGATCCTCAAGAGGTGCTCAAGCTTAGGAAAGAAACAAGGCTATCATGACCAAGAAGGCCTTCCTTTGGATGTCCCGAAAGGCCACTTTGTTGTATATGTTGGTGAAAACAGAAGCAGATACATTGTGCCTATCTCTATCTTAAGTAGACCCGAGTTTCAAACTTTGCTTCAACAAGCAGAAGAAGAATTTGGGTTTGATCATGACATGGGCCTCACTATTCCTTGTGAAGAAGTTGTTTTTCAGTCCATTCTGGTCAGATACTGAGCTTGGAGGAATCTGCATCAGTGCTAGGCTATATTGTTTGTTTGGAGAAAATTAAGGCATGGTAGTTAGAGATGAAGCTGCTTCACTGCTTCTCTTCCTCGATTTTCTCTTATAAAATTTTAATTTTTTCCCCTCTTAATTTGACGGTGACTCTGACTGATCAAAACCCCCGTGAAATATCACTGAGTTTAGATTTGTAAATCTCGAAGCTTGAAGTTTTCCTCACTGTGGTGTTTAAAATTTAGCCAACCACTAAAATTGTACCCTGTGAGAGAACTAATGCAAGGAATACAAATAGGGTTGCTCCCCTTCTTACTCTCTCCCTCTCTTTCTCTCGTGCAGGAGCTTGTACGGACACAGCATCGCACTTTTCACTTGATTTTAGGGTTTTGTCTGTGGCAGTTTGGGCTGCAATATTATACCTGGGTTTGATCTTCCCAGCTTGGCCGTTAAAACTGTTAAAGATGGTGCCTAACGGACACACCTAGTTAGAATATTTTGTCAGAAATATATTAGCAAAAATAAGTAAATAAATAAAACCCATGTCGCAGCACAACTCTCATTTCCTTTCCATGGGGTATTTTCTTCCAATAAGTAAGAAAATACCAAAAAAACACAACCAAATTAATGTTATATTTCTGTGATCTAAATTCAACAACTGAGTAGTTTTTTTTTGTTTTTTTTTTTTTGAGGAAACAGCTGGGTATTAATTAATTCTTCTCTTACATAACTTTATAGCAATATTTTAGCAATTGCTTCACCAATTTTTATGGATTGTGGATATTTTTTACAAAGAATTTGATAAAAAAAAGTGACTCCCTTTTGCTTTAGGTACATTTCAAGTACTCTGGATGCCAGTACCGCAGTAGCAGTAAAAAAAAATCATTCGATAAAATCGATGATAAAAAGAGGAATTCATTAAAAATATAAAAAGTCTTTGTATCTTCTGGAATATTTTAAACCTATTCTGTCCTCCATGGGAATTTCCTTCTTCCTTTTCCTTGCCCATCCATTATTTAAGCTACGACCGCAATCAAAGGGCAAAGCGGGTGCTCAAAGCGGTTGTTTTCCAGTGAGTTTTTTTTAAAAAATATATATTAAAAAATATTTTTTTAACATTATTATATTAAAAAATAATAATTTAATCCAGAAAACAAAACATAAGACTTTCATCAATCACATCCACCGTAGCCCACGTGGTAGGGGCCCCTGCTGAAATCTGGTATAATCTTCGAGACTGTTTGTCATTGCTGTCAAACACTGTTTTTAAAAGATTTTTTTAATTTTGAATTAATATATTTTGAATTATTTTAATTTATTAATATTAAAATTAAACTTTTTGATATTTTAATATATTTTAAAAAATATTTTTAAAATCAACTCTTTACCGCACTGTACAAACAACTCTTATCAGCTTATTATAATCACAGTGATTAAGTGGTGGCCCGCCAAGTAAGTGCTCATATTGCACGCTCCAAAACAGTGACTCAGGGTTTCTTTTATTACAGCGATCCCAGAGATGTCCTTCTACTTTCCGTATTTTCATTTTCTCACGGTCATGGTTATACTCATCTATTATCTATAAGTACAAAATTTAAATATTTGTACTCACAAAAATAAATTAAAGAAAAATAATTTTCCAAACCTAGCTAATAAAATTATAAATATTATATATATATGCATATTAGATTAAAAAATATAAGTATTCTACATATATATTTCCATAATATAAATATATATTTAGATTAGGTTTGATAATATTTATATAATATCCAAGTATGATAATTATCTAAAAAAATATATCTATTAGAGTCGGATCAATATTTATGAAGGTTAAATTAAATTGTGATTTTTATTTCTCGATTTAATTTTATAATTGCATAAATGGTATGATGCAAAAAAAATATTTTTTTGTGGATGGAATAATTCTTTATACACGTACCATGCTTTTTGAGGGAAAAAATGATTGTATATTTAACTCAATCATTTATTTATTTTTATATATACACACACATATTTGAAGTCATCCATCTATTAAAAAACAATTACATAAATATAACATCTTTTAAGAAATCAAGTAATGAAACACGATCTAATTTTATAGGAAAAATGCATGATTCACGACTCAAATGTAATCAATAAAAACTTTATTTTTACGTGTAAAAATTAGTTCAAAATATCATTTACACTAAAGAATTGCCTTGGGGAGTTGATCTATCATATTTTTTTTATTGAAAAAAAAGGGCATGCTTCTTGTTAGGGTAGTCCCATCTCACTGTTTGTGGTCCATGACCCCACATCCAGGCCTTAAGAGCCGCCCTCACCGGACACTCAACTAAAAACTTTCATGGACTCCATAAATTCTCGAGCCGAGCCAGATGGTTAATCCAGTGAAAGGTGAGAAGTGCGCATCGCTAGAACAGAAGATAAGAATGCCCTAGCAGCTAGTCTCTGGCACATTAGTTAAGGTGCAATTACACGGTGAGGTGCCCTCTGTTCAGAGAATAGCCGACACAGTGGACACCATGCAGTCTAGCGGGTATGAATTTGATTTTACATTTTTAGAGACCGTTTGAATTGCTGTAGCTTTTATTTTTCCCTACCTTGGAGAAAAAAATCATTTAATTAATTAAATAATTTTTTTTCCCATTATATCCATACATAATTATTCTTTCAATTTTGATTTTATAAAAGCTAAAATAATTTATTTTCCATTAATAAAAACTTACTTTTCTTTTATTTTATATATAGAAATCTATCTCAAATGATTTTAACAATATACAGATTTTAAAAAATCACAACTAAAAATATTTTTAAAAAACTTTTTTTTTTATTATTAACCATGAAAATTAAATTATCACAGTGTCATGCACGCATTAATAAACCTATAACCACGGGGCCTTTGATAGTAACCTTTCAGTCCTGGATTAAACCATAATCCTTTCAATATTCAACGGGCAACTCTCACGCCTTTATTTTACAATGAAGTTATTTTGTGCACGATTTTCAAAATGTATGTATAATATTAGTCTATAGATCTTAAAAAAGTCATTAATTTTTTTAAACATCAACCTTAGATTTAAACCAAAAAATAAAAATTATATAAACCACAATTGATTAGAAAAGAGGAAGGTAGACGAGTAGAATATATAAAACATGGTCATGGGACCCTCTTCCTAGATGTTGTTAACCTAACTAGCTAGCTAGGTTTGAAGATAACACTAGCAAAGAAATATTATAATCTTGTTCACTGAATGAGGTGCCTTTACTGTACTTTTAAAAATCAATCTATTGAATTTAAGGCTGTGTCATTTTTAACAACTATTTACCCTAACGTGACGTTATACAGGAATGTTTTTGGATGGCTTCATGTTTTCAATATTCGGTCCAATGTTTTTTTTTTTTTAAACCGTCCTGTTTTAAAATAATTTTAATTTTTTAATTAAAAATAAAATTTTTATATATTTTTATCCTTATATATGATAATTTTAAAAATAAAAATAAAAATAAAATATTTTAATATAAAAAATATTTTAAAAATCAACTACTTTACCTATGTAATCGTGTATATCACCATCGTCTTGAAATATTGCATGTCACGTTCAAAGAACTATTGATTATGTACTGGGACTCTATTTCAGAGAAAGCTATCTTATAGTCTAATATATGATAGAAGAACCTGAGACGCTGTAAAAGAAATTCCTGGATTGAGAAGGCTTGTACATACGTTGAAAGTCTTTAGTGTGTGTCTACTGCATTAATATACTAAGTTATTTTAAAGTAAGGGAACACAGGCAGTTGAAATTTAGACAACCTTCACATGTATAATAGCATTCTTGGCGATGATTTCAAATTCTCTGAGTAAAATTACAGGCAGAGAAAAGTTAGATTCAGTCGTAAATCAACGATCACTCAAGTTGGCGAGTTTGCTTTTTTTTTTTCCTGGTTATTTATTCTTCTATGTCTTTTCAATGTCTCTTTCTTGTTAGCTCATGTTTGCCCAATTTTATTGTTATTTCTTAAAGAAAAAAAAAAACAGGTAACTCTTGGACTAAAATGTTTTTAATCAAATCTATTAAACCTCACTTCATATCCACTATTGAATTTAATAGGTTAATTCAATATTTTAATCAAAATGATATTGATTTAAAAAATTAAATAAAAATCAAATTAATTTTTAATTGAACCATGAGTTAACTTCCTCGGTTATGTAGGTTTAAATGGGTCGATTACCACGTCCCTGATTTCTTTTTTTGAGCTTAACGTGCCCTCAGTCATCTTCCTTCAAACGAGTCAACTTCTACCTAATCTCTTTTAAACCTAGCCCACTCCACGGTCTACCGAAATGACAAGTTCAGCTTTCCCTACCTCTCATGATTGAGGAGAATTAATGGGAAACAATAAAATCCAGGACCTTACTCTGTAGTTCTTTTTTTTTTATAAAAAAAAGCATGCATATGGTATACCTTTATGAATCCAATCGTAAAAAAGCAAGAAATGGAGATCGCTTTTTCGTGACAAACAAACATACATGCCCACATTAAAGAGATTGATATCTGCCTCAAGAAGTGGCCGTAATTGATATACAATAAAAGAGCCAGGATGAATTGACTTAGAAAATTACCTAGTGATTAAGACATTAGTGGTCGAGAATTGAGAAGTTAGAGCTATATACATGTGATTTTAGCCTAACTTTCGAAATAATATCAAGTGATGATATAAAAGTTAGAAGAATTGGATTATGCTAATGATAAAGATTCATGTGGTTGTATCAAATCGAGTGGTTACAATGTCACATTGTGCTTATCTTCGCTAGCTTGGCATTAATGAAAAGGTAAGTAATTTTGCAAAGGTACATCAATTTGTCCCCTCGTAGCTATGCCCCTCCTCTGATGATAAAACAAACACCACAATTCATTTAAAACTTTTAATTGTGAAATGTTCTATGACACTAGGGTTTTTGAATTCTAAACTTAATTACAGCTCTACACTATGGTAGAAATCTTTTTAATATTTTTTGATGAAAAGTCTGAAATTCAATGAAATTCAATGTTACGATAAAAAAAAAATCAATTGTTTATAAAACTCTGATAAAAAGAATCCAAAGCTAAATAGTAAAAGTAATTAAATTCAATATTTATTAGAAAAATAATCCAAAGAAAATAAATAATTTATTGTATGTACGGCGGCCGCTTGCAATTGGAAAGAAGCAAGAGAAAGTTGGGGGATTTGATTTACACGTAAGTAATTGCGATGTTGTCTTTGACTTGATTCTTCATCATCTGTTTTGTTGAATAAAGGTTAGTAAATCTGATTTTTCATACACAAAAACTGATCTCATTCACAGTGCTGGAGGCATTCATGTTTGGACAAACACAAGCAGAAAGCACGCAATGAATAAACCTTAGATTCCGATGTTACTAATATGCTGTAATTAAATTTGTTTTCAATCATTTCTTCTTTTAGTTTTTTTTTTTTGTTTTAAATTTATTGTGTTTCTCCCAACCATTATTTGAATGGTTGTTTTATTAATAAATCAAATGATTATTATAAAAAAAATTAGGATAATAGTAAAAACTACATCTTTTGGGTTTAATTTGAAAGCTTGCTTTTCCAGCCCTGACTTGTTACAACGAGCCGCATATCTTATAGGACTGAATCTAGACAATCTTTTGATTAAATTTAAACTTAATTCATTAATCAGGTAAAAAATTATATGTGTTCTTTATCAAGCTATATGTTTGACTAGTCCAAACTTTTTCATGAAATTTACCTTATTTGTCTACTCTACAAACACATCCAGAGCATCTTTTAAGTGGCTGACAAAAAAAAAAAAAAAACATCAACTTAACATGCTACCAGGCTTAATTTTTATGAAAAATTATTTTACATGTGTTTTTATATTAATTCCAGAGCACTTTATCTATGAAGAATACCAGCAATATCTGCAATATCATCAATGAACCATGCATGCCCTTTATATTTCTGGGTTTTTAAAATGTTGTTAATTGTAGTAAAATAAAGGTATGGTGTGGTGTGGTTTAATTGTCGAATAACAATAAGCAAATGGACGAGTATCCCTTCCAAATTTTTAAAAAATTAATTGTCAGCATGGTTTTGAATTCTAATAGTATTAAAGAGATGTAAATTCTGATGTTGGTAGGTTAATCGGGACCTTTCTTTTGAACTTGGCGTTCCTTATCTTGATTTCTCGCCTGCAGGAATTGCTGATCCTTTACATCATGGTGCTATTTGGGTTGCTATTCCCGGTTTCTTCTCCATAATTCTTCTTTTTTAGGCTCTTAGCTCCTGCATCTATATGAAAAAAACCTCACTTCTCTCTCCTTTTCTTTTCATTTTTACTCGCTTTGCGAAGGTCGAAGGGCACACAGTAGCAGATGGGCAAAATTCAAGGGACAAACCATTAATGATATGGTTGAAAATGAAATGGGTATTCGGTGAATCAATCTAGCTGATCTATAAAATTTCACAGCTCGCCTTTGCGTCAGAAAGAAAGGCCTCAGATTTCATTGATTGTCCGTACATGTATCTTTCAAAAGAGTGGCGCAAAAGGCGCTTACTGCGAAGATTTTGTTCGATTCTGGTGCTTCTAGGCACCCAAAAAAGCCATCTGCCTCTCGAATCCCTGTGCCATTCTTCATACACGAATACAGGGCTTCGAAACAGAGGATGGCCAACCCTCGTATTTATGTAAATAACATAACATAACATAAATGCCATCAGATTCATTTTTCTGACGGAACGGGACTGGGACCTCCAGATGAGTATCCGAATGTGTGAAGCAAGATAGCATCACGCTTTCTCCCGCCTTTTTCGAGAAAGTCACCAAAAACTGTGCCCCTCCACCTCAACGTCTACCATATTCATCTGTTTTAGGTAAATCTCGGAGCTTTTATACTGGGCGAGCGACCTCGCAGAATTTCCTTCTCAAAGTACGGTTTTTTTAAATGTGTACAACTCATGAAATACATGGTAGAAAACATGTATCCAGCAAGAAAGATGATAAACAAGTGGAGATATTAAACTCTACATTAATTTGAGGATTTAATACCATCTCTGCATGGATAATATTATGCATGCATGCGCACCTTCTGTTTGATTATGTACGAGATGGGTATAATTAACTGCCATCCCGTTACTCTCTTTCATTTTTTCGCTCCAACAAGTTGGTGTTGGACAAGGAGAGCCTTTTATGCGCAAGGAGGTGAGCTGTGTTGTAGGGCAGGCATGTTGCCCCTTCAACCACATGCACCATCAGAAATTCTTGACTAACGGTGTCTGTGTGTGTGTAGCAACCCCCGGTCTTCTGTATTTATCAAGCAAGAAGAAATTACACTTTAGAATCAAAACCTGATACAAAAATGTTCTTTGACATCCCATTAATGAAAGGGGGGTCAGTCTATCATCAGCAGGATTTGGAGTAAATTTTTGACAGTCAAAATCCTTCAAGGACATGACCCAATAATTGCCCTAAGGGCGAACTACATTGTGACCGTCTAACATTCAAGATCATCATTGACCTACCTTTTGCGAATCAATAATTAATAACATCTTTCAGTTCCATTCTCAAGAAAAATATCCAGATTAAGAAATTGATGTGTTTTTTTAAAAAAATATTTTTTTACTGTCCTTCTAAGATTTGAATTATGAATAAAAGACGAGAAATTAACACACTATATTTTTTTTAGATATGATAAATTGAACGGAAAATAATGTGAGATAATTGACAATATATACCTGACTATAGTAATATATATTATAGGTCACATATGTGTATTTATAAACGATTACTGACCAATAAAAATATCATTAGCTCTCTTTCCCCTAGGCAAACACACACACATAAATATTTAGAGAATAGTATAAGACACCGGTAATCCTTCTTATTTTCTTATTTTGGATCAACATGCTTGCTTAGGAGACGCAACAAAGATATACGGGAAGATTACAGTTTTCTTCCTTTTTTCTTTTTTTTTTGTAGAAATAATTGTTGCATATAGTTACTAGTACCACAATATCCATCTCATTTAGTTTGAAGAAAATGCTTTCATGAGGCATGTATTATAACGGGATCAACATGTCCAGTGGATGGATATATGTATGGAGCTAGATGAGATACCATTTTGCCAACCAGAAACAGTTTTCTAAGGATATATGATGAGGTTGGTAGTTGAAAACCCAATAAAGATTATGGTTTTTCTAAGGTTAAATATAGTGAATTCGAGTATAATTACCAGATAATATCAGCCATATCCAAGGTTTGATTCATCCATTAGATTTCGATGAGTCTTCTATTCGAAAATTTTGTCATATTTGGCCATGTGTACACCCCAAATCTAATTTGATATTAGTTGATGCTTTAGAGCTATTAAACGGAAAATCTCCCTCAGAAACAAAAAAAAAAATTGTGGAAAACTTCAAAATTCATATTGCTAAAGACGATTCATGTTAGCCGAGTAATTGAGCATCACCTCGAGGATGAGTATTCAACAGGCCTGTGTAGTGCAAGGCCCATATATTGATTTTGGCATATCCACCAAGTCAAACTGCCACAAACAATGACATTTCAATGTGGTTGTAGTCGGTATCTTTAAGGATATGAAGTGTCATGTATGAATTTGTTCTAACATTTTCCTAGAACATTGTACATGACTACATGTCTCGTTCTATAATGGGCTATTCTACATGTCTTGTTCTATAATGGGCTAGTTAGCCCTCAAAGATTTTTTTTTTCCCTAGTTATTTTTAGATTTCCTTCATTTATTTTCCTTCCCAATATAAATAGATTTTTTTCTTTTATTTTTCGTTTCCCTAGTTATTTCAAAGATTTTTTTTTTCCCTAGTTATTTTTAGATTTCCTTCATTTATTTTCCTTCCCAATATAAATAGATTTTTTTCTTTTATTTTTCGTTTCCCTAGTTATTTCAAAGATTTTTTTTTTCCCTAGTTATTTTTAGATTTCCTTCATTTATTTTCCTTCCCAATATAAATAGATTTTTTTCTTTTATTTTTCGTTTCCCTAGTTATTTTAAAATTCTCTCTCTTTTTCAATATAAACCGTGTGATGTTCGATCGACAGAGTTACAGGTGCATCAATAAAGGTCCACAAACCATGTGGCGTTCGATGGACAAAGTTACATAAGGCAAATGCTATAAAGAAAGTAGTAGCGATAGATGTGGATACCATATACAGTCATTAGTTACAAAAAAATTTACCCAGTGTTCAAAGCATCATTTTACAATATGAAACCTTAACAAACTCAGGGTCTCGAGTTTGAATACTCCACAAGTGATTCTAACACCAGTTATGGTCGATGACTCCATATTTGGTGATCCAGCTTATTACTACATTGATCTTTATCAACCATAACATTATTATGCCCGCGGGCTGCAAGCCTAGTAACCATCCTTCCCTTTCGAGGAAAAGAACCTGCTAAATCCTCGAGGGTGTTTCTCTGGCGTGGGGGTAGAAGATGAAGATGAGGAAGTTGATTTTGTAGGCCTGTGTTTTGGATGCTTTAAGCCAACTGGTGATCTCAAGAGGTTTGACTCTGTATCAGATGGACAGCATGGATTGTTGTGTGAATCCGACGGAGATTCACTACCTGCTTTGAGGAAATTAACAGAAGCACCTGTGTCCATCTCAGCTTGATCAGAGTCCTGCAAGTTAATGCCACTTACAGTAGGTTCGTCTTTGGCAATCCCATCGCCACTTTGACTCCTCTCACTGTAAGGAGATCCCATGAACTCTGTTTGAGGACGCAAATATTTTAACTGCTTGCCAAGAAGAAATATAGTCTCCTGGCACTCTGCTAGCTTTTCTGCGGCAGCTGTTATTTCTTTCTCCTGAAACAATAGTTTTAATTTAGCTCTTTACACTGATCAATGATGGCTTGCATTCTATAAAAAAGATCATTTTACTTTTAGAGATCGACGTCAACTTTCATAGAGTGCTCATATTATTGATCTGTTCTAGTGAGGTCCATAGATGGGCTTGCAACATGGAGTGATATACAATGTTGTTGTAAATTACTGTATTATAAACATGTTTGGAGCACTAGATTAATTTTTCAGAAAGCATCTGCGGGCAAAGCCTTTCATTCCCGACGTTTATATCTCTTATAATTTTCCTCTTATTGCTAATAACATGAGAATCAAATTTAGACTGATCGAAAGACAATTTAAGGAATGATGACGAGGACAGATGCCCCACCTGTTTGCTCTTGAGGTCAATGTCATCCGCTGACGAGCGCTCTTTCCTAAAAATAAGATAAAATATTCATTTTAGAGACAACTTCAAATCCAGAGATGAAGCATCAGGAAATTCCACAAGATAATTCAAAAAATATGAAATAGTCAGGCGAACACATGGACCATAGCATTTAAGTTTGCACAAGATAGATAGTAAGTAAAAGAAAAGGATGGAAGCTTACGTTTGCAGTTGCTCTTCTAGTTCTTTGCATCTGGTCAAGGCATCCTGATGACTCGTCTTTTCTCCCTGAAGCTCACTTTCCAAAGTTTCTGTTTTCACCCGCAGAAGGTTTACCTCAGTTTCCAACTCCTGTGCACGTGTTTCAAGCGACCTATATGACTCAGCCATACATTTGAGCTGTGTCTCAGCCAAGCTGTTAGACTTTTTTGCAGAAACCAGTTGTGATTTAACTTCAGCTAGAAGCTGCTCGGTTTCATGTAACTGAGACTTTGTCATTTCAAAATTTTCAGTACATCTAGCTAGATCCATGGCCATGTTGTCCTTCTCTGATTTCAATTCTTCAAACTCTTCCAATGAGACCTTGCACGATGTGGTATTTGATCCATAGCCAGGTACCAAATTTCCATAATCAGGCACCTCCGGGTTAGAAGTAGGACTGGAAATGTTGGCACAACCATTCTGAAATGTTTCTCCCAATGAATCATTTTGAATGACCTTGTTCTCTGGTAAAGCAACCTTATCTATGCAATCAGGACTGCTGATTTCCGCCTCATTGCATTTATACCCTAGGACATTGAATCGGAGCCCACTGGCTAGTGCTAATACACGAGAAAGGTCAAACATGAAATCAATCAGGCTTCTGTCACTGCATAAAACTTTCTTGAATGTAACTGAGAACTCCTCAATTTTTTGGCTCAGACCAATGCTATCGCAAGAAGTGTCATGAACTGCCATTGCTTCTTTTCCCAGCAATAGTACGAAGTCATGAATCTGAGAAATGGCAGCCAACAACTCCTCGCTTACTGTGTGCATAGTGTGTGTGGCTGCCTTACTCTCTTGCAACAATGTGATTTCCTTCTCTCCCATTATAACAGCATCTTCAGGACAAGTTTGCCTCTCGCAAGTTGCATCGGAATGGTGTACTTCCTTGGAACCACAGCTTGCTGCGGTTTCTGCATCATGCACAACCTGCTTAATTTCTTCCAAAATTTTATCCACATCAATCTCCTTCGACACAGACTCAAGTAACATAGAGATTCTAGACTGGAGCTTCACACATGACGACAGATCAGCATCAGATCCTGAGTTTATGGCTGAAGAATCCTTATTGCAATACGCGTGATTCACCAGTGGATCCAAATCACGCTTCTCTTCAGACAGTGCATCTTTTTGCAAGGAGACCTCAGCCAAAGCATCAGTGTTTGCAGTTTCAGAAGCCTTATTGTTTGGAGAACTTGAAATGGGAGTGGCACTATCTGCATTTAAACAAGCGAACTTCTCCATCTCCAAGAAGTCATCCATAAGCTCAAGGTGCTTTGCATTTTCAGCCTTATTTGACTTGTCACTGTGATTGTCCTTCTTGAAATTGGAAACCTCAGAGACCGATGTCGTTGCCCAAGAGTCAGCACAACTTTGGGTATCATCATTTCCATCTTCAGACACAGAGGTTAAGCTAGGTGGGTTACTAATATTTTGACTAGAGTAACCTTCAGCAGGAACCTGAGTGATAGATTTTGGGGAACTTTTCTGGTTATTGTTGATTTGAAATTGAGCTTCTAAACTTTGAAGCTTGCTTGCTGTCTTAGCACACAGATTCCTAGAAGCCTGCAGTTCACTGTTACGCTTTGCCAAAGCTTCTTTCAGCATCTTTGTTTCCTCCTCCACTGCAAATAAACGCTCTGTGAGAAACTCATTCTCTTTGTTGAATTTCTGTACATTGTCCAGAGAAAATTCAGGCACTGAGGACAAATGAGGACTTGGAGGCTTAACAGGAGACCTCCTCAGTCGAGAGTCTCCATAATCCCGACCCAAACTCTCAACCTCTAGCTTCATCTGGGCAAGTGCAGCAGGACCTGGCAATTTCTTCCGAACAAGACCACGTAATCTTTGGCACTCTGCTTCCAGCTTAGCTATTTTTTTTACACCCTCTGTATGCTGCTTGTTAGCTGCTTCAGCAGATCTCATGATCATATTCTTTTCTTCATTACGAATCTCCAGCTCTTTAGAAATTACATGGAGTTCATATTTAAGTGAATTTATTTCCCTTTCACATGACTCAATATTGCTCTTCAAAAGCTCGATGTCAGCCTCAGCTTGTGACCTTTCTTCACTTATTTTGATTAGCATATTAGAACGCTCTTGCAATGACCTTGAAAGTGCAGCATTTTCAGCAGCAGACCTAAGGAGCTCTTGATCTAAGTTCGCAATCTTTGCTTCAAAATCCATCTTAATTTTGTCTAATTGCTTTTTCTTGTTGAGTACAACTTCCTGCATTTTCTGTTCATGTTCTTCTTTTAGATTTCGTATCTGCCGCATGCACTCTTTGAGAGCACCATCCAAATGTGATGCCCGATCTTCAGCAGTGAGCTTTGAGAGTGTAACTGTTTCTAGATGATTTTTCAATGCCAAAGCTTCAGCCTCAGCCTTTTCCCAACCTGCATTAAAAGGCATCCAAATTCAATACAATTCATTCCAAACTAAATTTCAGAATTTTGATGAGTAAATAAGCTACGACATGATCATCTTCGAGTCGTATCACAAGACCAGTGTCCTACCCGAAACAGCTTCTTCAGCAACTTTAGCATGTTGTTTCACCAGGTTTTCCTTGGTAGTCATCTCTGAATGGGCTGCAGACAGCTTTTCATTCAAGTCCATGATCTGATCCTCTAGTGTTTCAACCTGTTCCCCATATGTCTTCACTTGATCCTCTAAACCAGTCAGGTGGGTGTATGATTCCACAGAAATTTGAACGTAGTTGGGTTTTTTATAGCTATCCTGTTCTCATAGAAAGAATACCAGAAAAAAGGAATTAAACAGAGAAACCATTAACTTCCCAAAGGAGCTGAGACTATATGATGCTCCACCAGGAGCCACTAATTCATCCTTAGTCTTTTTTATATAATAAATCTGAAACGGTCAAGAAACTAAAATGGCATGTAGCAAATTAGAGAAGGAAGTTCCTTTTCAAGAAAGCCTGCAGTTTATTTTCTGATATGCATCAATTATGTCAAAATATGCAGCACAAAAATTCACTCATTAGCGAGGACAAAGTTACAGAGAAATTCATGGGAATGCTTCAATTGTCTAGCATGCAATGTCTTCAGCCATCCAAATAAAGAAGATGCTAGAGATAAGACATCAAAAACAAGCAACCAGTAACGGAAGAAAATGGTGACAGAATTATCAAACAGAGCAAAAACAAAACTTATATCAGTGAATATACCTTCTCTCCCTGTGATCCACCGGAATCTTCTGCGGGAGCCGCTTTCTCAGTCTTGTCGGATGATTTTTTCTTCCAAGGCCAACTCCGGCGATCCATATCAGGCTGGGAATTTCAGGTGTAAATACGAGTTAAAATGATAGAAATCAGTCAGAAAATATATAATGCAATAACCGAACATATTAAAACAAGTACTTCCAATCTATCGAAACAACTAATAGACAGAACACAACACATAATCTTCATCAACTCTCTAAAAAAAAAAAACGAATTCCATTTCAATATTTTAACATGCAAGTCTCGAGAAAATGACTACAGAACAATCATCCTGCATTTTAAAAATTAAAAACATGATTAATAATTGAACCAGGTTTTTGCGGCACCCTTGTTTTAATGGTGATGCAAATCCTAGGAATAATAGCATTTTCTCTTATTAAATTTCCCTTTTAAAATCCCCCATTAGCTCAGCAATCAAACCCAGTAAGACAGAAACATCAGAGCTACGCAAACACAATGATTTTATTATTATCATGCAAATCATAACCTGCATCTTCATAACTTAATCTCTTTTTTTCTAACCAAATCCGAAATTTAAAAAAAAAAATCATCATCTATGACATGCATGCTGTCATTAAGCCCCATAATGCTTTGTTAATTATTAAAACCAAGATCTAATAAGCGAGTTTGTAATTAATACCATATAAAGATCTCAGAAATTCAACAAAAAAATAATTAATAAAATTAATCACATTAAGAAGAACTAGGATGTTTTTATCTATACCAAATGGGATTAAAAATTTTATATAAAAAAAAAAAATCAAAGTGAAACAGTAACAGTAACAGAAAGAGTGAGAGTAGAGTACTAAACTGAAAAAATCAAAACCAGACAGTGAATTTACTGCCAAATGGCACCATTATCAAGCACTGATATCAAGAAAAAATCCACAGATATTGATAAAAAAAAAAAAAAAAAAAACAAGAAGTCATTTTAGCTACTGACTAAGAAAAGGCTAAGGCCATAGGTTATATAATCAAAACAGGAAAACAAATATAAGCTTGAAGAAAGACTTCAATTGGAAGAAAACTTACAATAGGAACCCTTCACCGACAGATAGAGAAATGATAATCTCCACTTAGATAAAAAGGAATTAAAAAATGGACTAAATAAAATCAAATGTTTTTTTTTCAAAAAGTAGAAACAAACATAACACACACGCACGCCAAACAAAACCCATTTCCATTTTCGTTTTTATTTTCTCACAGCCAAAGAAAAAAATAGCTCGCCAATACAGAGGGTAATGGGAATAGAAGAAACAAGGAAAAAACTCACTCACCAGTCAACAGTAGAAATGTAGCGTCAGAGATTAGATGAAGTGTAAGATTGAGGTTGAGGAGAGAAATGGGATCTAAGAGGAATGAGAAATGAGAGGAGAGTCGTGACGGTGACGGTGGTGGTGGTGGTGGTGGTGGTGGGAGAAAGAGAGTGAAAAATATTCTGGTTCGAGGTGTCACTTAAAAGGGAAGACGTTGCAAAATGCTCCAAAACAATCATGCTTTTTAAATTATTTTATTTAAAAAAATTAATGAAAGTGTTTTTTATTAAAAAAAAAATGGTGCCTTGAAAGTTACGTGTGGTTCTTCTTGACGGATTTACCCCTGACGGAGCAAGAAATGGCGGTGGTATCCTGCCACCCTCGCTCTCTCTTTTCCAACAAAGTTCGTCCTGCAGTTTTGTCAGCTTTTATATATCAGGACTGAGCAGTTTTTTTTGTTATATCTTAAATAGATATTTCTTCATTCTAAAAAATATCTTATTTGATTTTTCATGTAAATAAAAAAATTGGAAAATTTATATATTATATTTTTTTCATTAAAATTTTTAGAAAATAATATTTTTAAATTATAGATTTATTTCCAAATTAGCCTTAATTAGCGACATTGTTGACGAATATATGAATTAATGTTTTGAACATGTAATTATTTTGGGACAAGTAAAAATAATAGTATTTGATTGGAAGAGAGGGAACGTGAAAATTCTATAACGCACGTTATAGATACTGGTATTAATTTAATAAAAAAGAGAAAAAAAATCGCATTCATTTTTATTAAAAATTATAAAAATATTTTTACTCGCTTAAAAATAATTATTTTAATTATTTTCTTCCTGTTTATCTCTTTTATTTACGTTTTTTTTTATCTTACTAAATAAATGTTGATAATGTCAACTGAAACACCGTGGTGAGTGCGTGAAACTTTATTCTTCATTTTTTATTTTTACAATTTTTTGTTTTCCATTTAATTCATCTAGAGATGAGCTGGATCCGATATGAGGCAAGTGTGAGGGTAATGTATTCCTGTGCTGTCTTTGTGTGCGTGTTACGACTTTGGACCACCGTCACAGCTCATGATCTTTGAAAGTGTAGTGGCCACACCATGTGTCGTGCTTTCATTTGATCATCCTCGGTCAATAAATCTGAGCCGCTCATCACTAATTACACCTTTAATCTCTTGATTGCATTACTAGGACAAGAGGAGATTATTGTGTTACAGGTGGTATTGTAATTTAGCCTGTCTAGGAAAATTTAGTTGTAGGCTTTGAATAATGGAGATTTTAGGGGATAATTGCCTAGGTATGCTCCATTGTGTTAAAGGGACATGTGTAATTAATCTCTAGATGAGCTGCCTAATCTGTAGGATAATAAATAAATCTGCCTAATCTTTTGTCCACTATGCCTCGAAACATTATTAAAAAAATTAGGTTGGACCAGTGACTCGCTGTCTGGAAAAATAAAACCCATCTAAATTGACCTTCTCAACCAGGAATTACCTAGAATCAAGCTCCATTGAGACTTTAAAACCATGCCTTCGAACTAACATTTGATGAACTGGACTGACCCTGCCATTGCCTGGTTTGAATGGCTAGTGTGAATGGAGTATTTATTTTGTTTTGTTTTGTTATTTATTTTAGAAGGGCGAGTGAAGAAAGTGGACAAAAGCGACAGCAATTAATAATGTATTGTCTTGTGCTTGTTCCTTTCCCCGTATTCGGAACAAAAGGGAATCAATAGAAGGCAGATTACTCCTGCCAAAGAGCAACGCAAGTTGTATAAAAAAAAACACCATGGAATGTTGTTGTGGTTTATCAATCAATTTCACGTATTTTAATAAAATCATACACTCTATTTAATTTTAAAATTGTAGTAATTTCAAGTGAAATAAGTAAAAAAAAAAAAACACGAGTTCATCTTGCATTCATGGTAATATAAAATTATTTAGATACAGATCAATAATTATTTTTTTATAAAATGAAAATTCATGTTTAAATGCAACGTTTCTCCTTCAGAAAAATTAAAAACTTTTCACATCTATACTGAGTTTAAAAAACATATTCTAGAGATTCTCCATGATTAATCTCTCTTTATAAGTTTTTTTATTTTTTAAATGGAAAAAAGATAAGCAATATTATTTTTTTTAAAACACGAGTTTATTTTATTTGTTAAAATAAAATAAAAAAAAATATTTTACAATTAAAGTATAGGAATACAAAATATTAAAATGATCATTATAAATTTAATTTTTTTATAAAAAATACTTATAACGTACATGTATTTTTTTATTTTTTCCAGCTAGAAGAACTATTCTCGGAACATGTTTTAAATTTTTATTAAAAAATAAAAACAAAAAGGAAATTCGTTCCTGTCTTATTCTATTTCAGTGTATCTAAGTCCGCTTGTACTTGGTTGGACTGCGCAGTCATTTCAAGTTAAGGAGCGTCCTTCCCATTATGAATTCAAACTTGCCTTTCTTTTTTCTACTTTGAGTGGGAGAGGCTCTTCCCCTGACACTCTGGAATTATCTCCATTAGTTTTCTCTTTTCCAAGCCTGGTTTAGGTGAGGTGACGACGAAGGAAAGCATCAAAAGTGACAACAGTCACCCTCCATATCTGCCTCGAGGAGCCTAGCTAGTAGCCTGCGTTCCACCCGACTGTCGATGGTCGACAATGCTCACTGAAAATCATGAGGTCTATCGGGGTGCCAAAAGAAGTGGCAGACAATGACCCGATAAAAGGATCCTCCTTTTTTACTTGCTACATTTGTTGCCACTATTTATACGTCCATACAATAAATTTTTAGGATTTGTTTTTTAAAATCAGCTCATTTAATTTTATTTTGATAAATTGGCAGTGACCACAATTTTTTTAAAACAATAACACTGTTTGATACAAGCTAAAGATGAGAATTGTGATTTTTTAAAAAGCTGCAGTTAGGAATAACCATATTTAAAAAAAAATAAACTCAAATGTATAGATACAAAATTCAAAAAAAGAAAATGAATGAATTGTACATTTTTAGAGTCTTGCATCATTATTTCAAGTTGCTAGTTAGCATGATAGTTTTTGCTTTAATGAGTATTTTAAAAGTGTATTTTAAAAAAATTAATATTTTATTATTATTTAACATACCAAACCAAAAATATAAAAAATTATTTTGATAAATAATATTATTCTATAATATAAAAACTCATATATGAAGAAGAGTGGGTCTGTACTTAGTTTTCTATGGTCAAAGGGTCTCTTTCAACCGAGTAGAATGTTTAAGCTTGAGGTTTCCTTCAATTTCCCAATAATTTTTTATGGATATTGAAAGCCTCAAAAGCAATGGGCGTAATTGTTTTTCTCTGTGACTTCTGTGAAGGCCTTTTCTTCTTTTGAGCGCTGTATTAATTTCTTCTGGTAATCACATGCATCATTATCAATTTGGTGTACATTACTTTGACTAATTTATTGCTCTACCAGTAAAGTTCAAAGGCCATGATTAATAGTAAATCTAAACAGTTTCTGCTTGAGTTTCTAGTTCTTCTAGCCAAGTTGATGGTGAATTCGGCACATCGTGTGAACTGCCATGTCCAGACCCATTAATGAGCAGCGTTAACCAGGCCATGAGCAGTCGTTGTTCATTTGTATGCCATGTTAGTGGCTTGAAAGGGGAAGTTAAATGCTATAGTTATTGATGTAATGCAATATTCAATGCCAGCCCTTCGTGGACAAAATGAAAATCAGAATTACTTCAAATTTTCTCAGAATATAGAATTACAAGATCACCGTGTTTATTATTTTCTTGTTTTTTAAGTTTATACATAATCGAGCTGGCTAGAATTTTAATAAGATTGAAAAAAAAACATGGTTTCAAATTAGCTTCCCTTCTACCAATCCATTATCAACTTGAAAGAATCTTAACCGATTTTTTTAGTTATAACTCTTGCTGATAAGGAAAAAGGGATGATCCAACCTGTGGGTTGGGATAGGGTTTTTACCGTGGTTATAATTTTTAAATGGAGGATTGATTATGGATAAAATTTATTAGCTACATACTTTAAAAAAAAAACTATTAAAACAATATCTTTACAAAAAATTAACGGGTTAAAGGTTGAATTTTGATCTCATTTTATCCCAGGTTAATGAAGGCACAAGTTAATCTTGATTTTTAACCAATTCACTTCTTGTACCTAGTTATTATCAAACACCATCTTCAAAAATATACATATATGCATACATTAAAAGCTTTAAAATATTCAAGTTTTAAATTTCTTAAATTCAGTTGATTCCAACTAAGTCAAATATGCCAAATTGTAAACAAATCTATTAAATTTGACCAATCATGCCTCATGGATGTCCACAGGCCATTTTTTTTTTATATATTCATATCCTTCTTATTATTTATTAAATAAAAAATTTAGATGTTATATCTTATCTGTTATATTTTTCACAACTATAATTTATTATTCAATACCCATCAATTGAGGTGAGTTCAGGTTATTATTCATAGTGATATATTATATTAGTATCCATGATTTAGATTTTACTAGTAGGTTTACTTCCACAATAATAATTTCACTCTTGATATTTAAAAGGGAGACATCAAATTTAATTTATACATGTGGCGGATTAAATTTTAGTTAAGATATTTACAAATAAATCTTTTTTAAGTAAAATATGTTCAATAAACATATTAGATTCAGAATACTTGGATATTGTAGTTACCTAAATCTAAAGTAACACGAGTTTGATGAACAAGCCAGATCTAAATAATGTGGACTTGTCAGTTAATCAAGTTTAAAGAAACATAGATTTAATGAACATGTCAAATCTAAAAAACTTGAACATTACCAGGTTCTAAGACTACAAGCTCAGTCATGAATGATCATCGATCATATTAAAAACATAATAAATCTTCATACCTCTTCATCTAAAATTATTATTCATACAAGGGCAATGATTTTTTTATACCTGTGATGTATATAAAATATCTTAAAAAATCTGTTTCATTTATTATTTTATTAATGATATGTAATGAATATTTGTCTTTCATCATCAAAAGCAAATGACTCTATAGTCTTTTCTATTTGAAAACAATAAGTTTTAAGGGGTAAAATTAAATATTCAATAAACCGTCTAGATAAAAGACTCATAACTTTTTATCATTTCAAATAAAGATATATAGATTTTATAATATTAATCAACTTAAAACTCAAGAACAAATATTTTTATTCCTTAAGTTTAAGGTTATTTTAAATTATTTATTATCTGAAGTAATTTAATATGTTTTTCATAAATATATCAATTTTATTATCAAAAGATTTTTAAATTCTCCAATTGTGGTTGTATTTTGTAATTATTCAAGTTTTTACTATAATCCTATAATTCTTTAAATCAAGGAAAAAATATAAACATTTAAATATATTAACTAAACATTATACAAAACACTAAATAATATTTTAGTTATATTTTTAAATTTTTTGTACATCATCGACATGGATATGGTCGCATGCAAGAAAAATTATCATGATCAATTTTAAAAAAGTAAATAGATCGGAGGCATAATCGATCTTCTTGATGCCACTGCATGGCACTGTGGCGCAGCTTACATAATCGATCACAGGCATAGAGTACACATACAGTACAGATACAACTACTATACAGCACAGCGACTGTTTGATGAGATGTCTATACGGTCTATTAATGTTGAAAAAGCCAAGGTTTCCCCTGGTCAAGATTCCTCTGTCCAGTTGATCAGACCACAGCTTCTGCTTCTGCTTCTCTTACCAGGCACAGCTCCTCTCTGGTTTTTTTTTGTTTTAACGGTGAATCGATTCATGTTTTTTATTTTTTATTTTTTTACCTCCTCCTGTTTCTTTAATTTGTTTTCTATTTTTAATAATAAAAAAA
Source organism: Populus euphratica (assembly GCF_000495115.2). Classification (NCBI taxonomy): domain Eukaryota; kingdom Viridiplantae; phylum Streptophyta; class Magnoliopsida; order Malpighiales; family Salicaceae; genus Populus; species Populus euphratica. The sequence goes on along the minus strand of NW_011499878.1, from coordinate 1,329,573 downwards.
ACGCGGCTGTTATTGACCAACACTATTGATTCCTGGCTTGAATTGGGCAAAAATGTGTGACGGTGGATGATGCATTATTAACTTAATAGTACTTTTCGATGTTTACAAATGAGCTGGATAATAAATTCGTACAGGCCAATCATAAGACACCAGGTCATCGTGATTGGACAGTCCCACCAATTACAACCGCGGCAGTTCAGTACCCGCATAAATTCGTACACATAAAAAAATTATTCAAAACTAAAAAAAAATTATATTTATTAAAGCACAGTAAAACTGCAATCTCAAATATTGCTATAAAAGTAAGTTGTATTTAGAAAATAAATTTAAGTTTTTTATATAGTTTTGATTCATTAATATCAAAAATTTAAAAAATATTATAATATATTTTTAAAAAATACTTTTAAAACTTTTTACAGAGAATAACAATAAATATAAACTAGAACGCACCCAGTTCCTCATGTAAATATAACGATCTCTTTGCCGAACCTAACCTGGTCAAACCTGATTGGCGTGGCTAGAAGGGTTTCGTAACTATGATTGTGAATGGTAAATGCATCTTGTAGATCCTCAAGTTTCAGAAATTGATTAATTCAGTCCCTTTTGCAAATTCTGGTCCCTTAATATTCACAAATTGAATTTTTGGATAGTGGTTTTATGTGATCTTATCCCTTCACCCTCCTAGACATGTAACGTGACGATACATGGAAGACGTCTGACAAGTGAGTTGTATTGAAGGTTCAAATATTAGTAAGGGCTGTTTTAACAAATATTTATAAGAAAAGGGATCAGCTATGAACTCGGCCGATTTTTGCTTGGAAACCTGCTTGCACACGCAAAGGACAGAGCTTTTAATTGAGATGTCGAAAGCCTTGAATGGCAAGTTTTCATTAATGTGATGCAGTTGTCTTATCTCCTTCATTGCCAACACAATGATATATATTCTCAACTAGAAAAGTCAACTTGACGTGCTTTGTTGGCAAGACAAGCTATCATCCACGTTGAAATACTTCAACGATGGAATAAATAGAAAATTTGGTACTGTGATAGATTTTGGTTTTATATAATTGTGTCTTATATTTTAGTTTTATAAAAACTAAAATAACTTATTTTTTATTTATAAAATTTTATTTTTACTTATTTTAAGTACAAACAATTATTTTAAAATAATTTTAATCAAATATATATTTTTAAAATTACAGTTAAGTATATTTTTAACAAAACACAGCTATAAAAACTATTATAATACTTAAACATGTATTAAAAAACAATAATTTTAATTGATTCTCAAACTCAGATGATTTGATTTTAGGATGGGTAGATTTTTCGATGCGAAGAAGGGACCTAGAGATGTTTTCTAACGTTAACAACAGAGAAGAGCTAAACTCTCGCTGTCTCTTTCCCTTTCCTTCTCCACAGCAGGTTGAGAATAGAAATTAAGAGAATCCAACAATTCTGAAACGGCTCCACGAAATTCGTGGCCAATGCCTTAATTTCCCGCCGCAAAATGGTGTCAATGCTCAAATACGATTTAATCAAGCTCAAAGAGGTTTGTTTGGTAATTAAAAAAAATATGTTTTTTAAAATTATATATTCAAATATCCAGATTAATAGTTAAAAGAATTTTATTAAATCTTTCTAAAAACACAAAGTTGATATAAGAAATATATCCTTAAAATCGTTTGGCTATTATACTTTATGTTCTTTTACTATTTAACTATTATTATTACCGACGTCAATAGCTATTCTCGAAGGATTCATGCATTAAACTAAAATTATTTTTATATTATTTTAAGGATACATTTTTACATAAACTTTGTGTGTTTAAAATTTTTTATTCCAGAATTTGAATAAAAACTAAGAACTAAAATATATTATAAAAAAGTTAAAAAGAGCTCAGTGTTTTCTTGTGTAAATTATACAGTAAAGCTAATATTTTGCCGGTGATTACAAAATCAATTGGATTTGTTTTGGGGCTAGGGAGGTCTTTTTAACAAAACTCGTTCGTCTTTAAAGTTAAATTATCTTTTTGTATTTTTCTTGCAGAGTGTAATTATTTTATCACTATTGACAACAACAAAAAAATAAACTCTGGTGAGGGGGGGAATTTTTATATTTAAGTTCAATTTTATAACAGTTAAATTACATCATCAAACTTGAATTTTAAAAATCTTTACCTTTGTCTTAGGTTTTTTTTTTTCCCCATCCTTTGCATCCAGTAAAATAATAGTTATTAAGTGTCGTTTGAGGTAATAGAATGATTTTATAAAAAAATAAAAAAAAATAATAAAGTTAAAGGCACATGAACAATGTCTGCAAGTTTCAAGCAGTATGTACATCTTTGTCTAATGGCTAATACCTTACCTCCAAGACAGCATCCGAAATGACTCGGCATTCCCTTCATAAATAAGTGACATGTATAGCATAACAGTGGCTGATTTGACTTATTTAAACTTTTTTTTTTTCTCTTACTCGATTTTCTTGTTGAACTTCCCTGATTTTTTATTCTCCTTAAGATTTCATTTATATTCTCTTTACTATATTTTATATGTATATATATATATATATATATTTAGAATAGTTAATGAAATTAAGGATTTTTATCCATTGCATCCTTATTTCCTTGTTTACAGTTTTTTTTATTTAAAATAATTTATAAAATTAAATTATTTTTTTTAATTTCATTCCTATTAGATATTTTCATATGTTATATTTGGTTTCATCATTTTGACTGCTATTTATTTTATTTGATATAATTTTTGTGATTTCATCTTTATTTAGTTTTCTCCCATGTAAAATCTCATATTATTTCTTATTGTTGTATACTTTTACCTTGCAGTATATATATTTTTATTATTTCATCCTCCAACATTTAACTAATTGGATGTTTAGCTTTTTTGTTGAGCATGGGTTTGAAATTTAACAGATTGCTGGTTTGGAAGATTAATCTCCATTGATAAAATTGACACGGGTTTTCTTATTATTATTGTTTTTTTTTATCTTTCAATATGTTGTTATTTTTTTATTTATTTCTATGAGAATTTTTAGTTGCTTTGAAAATAACACTGGTTGCCCCCTCTTTTTTTTGTTCTTGTTAATTTTAGCTTTCGTGGAAAATAACTGTATTTTTATTTATTTCTATGAGAATTTTTAGTCGCTTTGAAAATAACACTAGTTGCCCCCCCTTTTTTTGTTCTCGTTAATTTTAGCTTTCGTGGAAAACAACTGTGTTTAAATTAAACTGGATTAGTTGATTTCACCATTCAATATTTAATTTTTCATGTATTAAGCTTTTGAGTTGAAAATTTAACGAATTATGGGTTTTGAGAATTTAACCCGATTCTACAAGATTCAGTCGTGATTCACTATTTTTTTTCTTTGTTTTAAAGTTTTATTTTTTGTTATTTCATCCTTCAACATTCTTTATATTTGCTTTTTATAAAATTTATTTTTCTTTTTAAAATAACAAGGGCTGCCTTAGTTTTTTTCCTATCTTTGCTAAGTTTAGCATTTTTTAAAGGAATTCTATTTTTCTAATTAAATGAAAATTATTGATTTCATCATCTAACATTTAATCCTGTGAATGTTAAGTTTTTTAGTTTAGTTTAGGTTTGTAATTTAACAAGTTGTAAGTTTGAGAAATTAACTTAGATTTATAAAATTTATCTACATCTACTTAATTTTTTTTTAAAGTTTAATTTTTTGGATTTCATCCACCGAAATTATATTATTTAAGTTTTTTTGCTTTCTATGAAATTTCTTTGTGGGTTTGAAAATAACAAGGGTTAACTTTAATGATTTTTTTTCCCTTCATTAAATCTTGATTTTTTAAAAAATAAATTTTATTTTTTAATTAAATTAAATTAAATTAATTACAGGAAAATAAATATGAGATCCTTGATTTATGATATTTTATTTTTATTTACTTTTTTATGCACTGTTCAAATAACACACGGATCTTGCTGGTCTCTTTCATGTATTAAATTATTAGATTTTTTTTTATTTTAAAATGATTATATCTTAAAAATATCTATTTTAATACTAACTAAAAAAAATTAATTCAGCGCAGAAATTTATTTAGATAACCAACCCGTCGTATTTATTTAATCATTATTATCGACAAAACCAACTCACTATGGTCGAATTTCCTAAACCCACCCAACACCGGTGGCGCGTCAAGATGACAAGGCCCGTAAAAGGCACCCAGAACCCTTTAGATCATGCTAGTGGAGCAGAGGAGAGAGGAGAGAGGAGAGCGCAGAGGTAACAGAATCCAAGGGCAGTTAAAAAGCCGAAAAAGAAAATGTGGTCCCCATTCCCCCACACGTTTCTGTGTTTTTTCTGCATTAGCATTTTCACCGTAAATGCAGGTGTGAGATGGTTTTTATTTCTGGGAGTTTTTTTAAAATTATTTTGTATTTGAAATTATATTAAAATAATTTTATTTTGATAATTTTATTTCTAATTAATACGTTAAAATCATTTAAAAATATTAATTTAATAATTTCTTAAATTAAACTCACTTTAACAACACAGTTTCTATCGCAACGTGACAGTCACTGGAGGACCACTTTGATGGAAAGCGACCGCGTTTCATAGTCCTTAATTATCGAAACCGACAGCGTCGGCAGAGAGGAGAAGAAGAGGAAAGCCTTTACCTGCCAATAAGGACCTGCCACTAAGGACAAACAACGTAGTCAAGCCTTCTGTTCATATAACCCCAACAACAACAAAAACACACTAAGGTCTGTACCACGTATCTAAAATTATGGGCTCCATGATTTCGAAAATACCTTTTATATCCTCTCCTTTGCTTGATTTTTATTTATTTATCTAGTTTAAGAATCTCAAGTCCATTTTTCACACAATAAGATTTAAGAGTTTATTCGAAAATATTGTTTTTTATTCCTTTTCATTTTTTGATGTTTTTCTTTTTGTAAAGAGCCAGTATAAAAAATATTTGGTCTAAGCATTAAAGGGTTAATTTAATAATTAAATGGGCGCTCTCATTTTTTTTTTTTTACCTTTTAGTGTCAAATCTTAGAGTTAATTTATTAATATTTTTTAACAAACCAGGTAAGTGAACAATGCTTTATTAAGACCGAACGAGCAAGAGATCCTGTCTTTGAATGACATGCTTGGTTTAAGAGTATCTTTTATTATAGTAAAGCGAAACAAAATATATAGTTCATTTTTTCCCCTCTAATAGCCCGATTAAAACTTTGTTAATTGAGGTTTGAATTCTAAATAAAATTCAATTCATAAAAAAAAGGCAAGAACAGCACTTTGAAATTTGATATAGTAATTCATTCAAATTAACATTTAAATTATTTTCTAAAATTACTATCTCTTTCTTTTCTCCTAAAAACCTTACAAAGTAACCTTCATAACCTGTCAAGATCCCCACTCTCTCTTCAATCTCTTCTTCTAACACAACTTCTTCACCAAAAGTTTTGGCACGAGAATACATATTTACTATGAATTATTAATATTGTCAAAATTATATTAGTGATTGTCTTATTTATTTGATAATATGATTTGCATTAGTTTAATATTTATTTTATTTAAGTAAAATGATCGGATTTTTATTGGAATATTTCTAAGATTTAATTTATTCTCAACATTCAATTGAAAAGATTAATTTGATGGAAAACTTTTTTTAACAAACATATATTTTTTAATATTTTCAACAAATATTTTAAAAATAATTAATAAGATACAAGTCTATTTATATATTCTTTTAAATGTCTATATATTGTAATATTTTAAATAAATATAGGGGTACTTGCAGCAAAGAAAATTATAACAAAAACAAATGTTTTAAGAATTAAGGATAAAATAGTAAAGATTGTTAATTCAATTCATTTCTACATTTATTCTAAAAAATCGAATTCCATTACATGGTTTAATATTTTATTCTAAATATAAAAATTATAATAGGTTATCATTGAAATTTAAATTTGCTTATGAATCAAATTTTCTTTTATATGTGATTTGGTTCCAAACAATATATAAGTTATGTAAACTAAAATTTAAAATTTACAAAATAAAGTTTATAAAAATGTGAGTATGCTTTAAATATTTAATAAAAAACTATCTATTAATTTGAACCATGATTTGTAATTTTATTTTCTTTCTTGTTTTTAAATTTGATTGAGTACAATAATCATCAAATCAGTTTTTACATGAAAGATTTATAGAAACACTGGTTTTTTCTTTTTGAAGTTCAAGGATTTTTTTCTCTCAAAAATCAATAAATATAAAAATAAAATGTTTAGTCAAACTTTCAAAAACCATTTTCTAAAGTTCCTTTTTTTAAAAAAAAAATATGGTTTGAGTAAAAGTATTTACCAATAAAAAAAATATAAAAAAATAAAAAATTTCTAAAAACACAATATCAAAACCACGATTCAATAAGAATTTTAGAAGTGTAGCTGTAATTATTTTTTTTTAAAAAAATTTATAATTAAATGTATCACACGATTCAATAAGAATTTTAGAAGTGTAGTTATAATTACTTTTTTTAAAAAAAATTATACTTAAATGCATCAAAAAAATATTTTTTTTATTTTTTTAAAATTTTTTTTAATAATTTTTTTTTTTTTTTATTTTTTAAAAATTATTTTGAGATCAACTCATCAAAATAATCCAAAATATATATATATAAATTATTTTTAATAAAAAAATTAATTTTTTTTAAAATCACGTTTACACCCATTCTCGAACAACTTCAAAAGTTAAAATCAAATCAACCTAATTCTTCTCCAATTATATATATTAAGCCACACCAAATGCCTCCACGACAACTTTCTTTCTGGAACTTCAGAAAGAAATCCTGACCACCTTCAGCCAATGCCATGAAATTGCAAACCACTTTTGTAAAATATCGATAGACAGTGATTTGGTGTCCCAATAGCGATCTTCTTGCTTTTATCCCACGCGTGCAATGCTATTTCTCTATCTCGTTTGGCTTCATTCTTTTAGAGTTTGTGCTTGCGACATCAAGCTCGGGAAGCAATGGCGTAGCTGAAATATTTGACAAGAAGATTAGCATTTTAGCACTTCATCCCGAAATAAAAGTGGGGTGAGACTGGTCAATTCATTGGGACATAGAACAATCATAGTTATCATATGCTTGTGTTGCATGTTTACAGGTCAATTATAAAACAATATTGTTTCAATTTTTTTAAAAAAATTATTTTGTTTTTATATATATATTTTTAAATATATTTAAAATTGACTATCGAGTTTTATATGATATGATCATATCAACCTCGGAACCGATATAAAATAAAATACAATTTAAATTGACTCGTCGAGGGACAGATTTAACATCTATGGTCAAAACTCTTCTTTGATCAGTCATCTATCACAGTGACCTTGCACTACACGGGTTCGCGACCAGTTGTTTTCTTGTGCTCCCTTGAGGTGAAATATCTATACAACTATAGCTTATTTTCATAGATCAGAAAATAACGCAGCATCATTTTACCTTTATTTATTTTTTACTTTTTTTTTTTAATTTCTGACTCTGTAATTTCATTCATTAGGAACGCTGACAGTGTTGGAGACAGACACTCGGTTCCGTTTCTTCATAATTGGTTTCTCTATTAAGAAAAGAAATAAATAAGAAACGATAAATTATTATTATTAATATTGTCTGAAAATGCAGCATTAAATTGACACCTTACCATTTTTGGAATCTCATTAAAAAATGGTTCGTATTTGGAAGGGAAGAAAGGGACAAAAAACCCCTTGACATACAATTTACTATGTATTTAGGTATCGCGTAGTTTTCTTACATTTATCATTTAATTGATAGTTGGACAATGCCGGATCCTTGCTTCTTGTGGCAAAAATACCGAACAATTGAACAAGACAGTATACTATCATATTTCTGTAGGTGAACAATACGGTTTTACTTTGGGATCACTGTTAATTTTTTTTATTTTAAAATTATAATTTGAGTTAACCCACCGATATAGTTACTTTATATTCCACTTAATCCACTTAATTCATAACTAAAATTTTAAAATGAATTGATCCTAGTTAAGTTAAATGTATGTATATATTAGTGGGATGTTTAGAAGTGTGGTAATGATTGTTTTTAAAAGTATTTTTTATTTAAAAACATATTAATTTTTTTTATTATTTAAAAATTATTTTTGATATTAAAATACTATAAAAATAATAATTGAAAAATATTCAAAATTTTAAAATACAGTTTAAAACACATTTTCAAAGAGAACAATTTCTAGCTAAAAACTGACATTGCTTGTTGTTTATTTGGACTGTATTTGAATCATTGCTATATATATATATATATTGCTTCAGAGCTGCAATTCTACGACTCCGAAATGACATTTCAAGTGTTCCTTCGTGTCGTGGCACTGAAATAACAACCTAACAACTTGATTTGAATAAGCATAAACCCACTAATCAACAAAGTTTTCCGATAATAATTTGCTAACTTTCTCCGTGATAGAAACTGAAAGGCATAATTTTCAAACACCAACCTGAATTTTGCGTAGATAGGAACAAGTGCAGTCTCATCATGCCCTTATGGCTGTCGCTAATCCGCCACACCCTTCCGAGCTACAGCCAATTAGGCACCAAGTCATTTTCTTGCAACAATAAAACTAATTATTGGTGCTCATATTAATTATACAGAATATTTCATCAAGTGTTAATTTTCTTATTCCCATCATATCGATCATTGTCTTGAATCATGTGAATTTTACAAAACTTTACTTATGCTGTCTTTTGCTAACACTCCTAGTTAATGAAGTCTTTAATAAGTCGATGGAATTATCATAACGGGTGTGACAATTCAATTCATCATCATTATCAAATTGTGAATGATTAGGAGTATAGTAGTAGTTTTTGTTTCTAGATATATATTTTACTTTAGAAAACATCAAACTATTTTTTTTATATTTTTTATTGATAGTTTTAATGTAAGAAAAAAACAAAAAAAAAACATTTTAATATATTTTCGAGAAAAAAAGACATTTTTATACCGCAATATCTATTAAAAAGAAGGGATAGAGGGATCACCTCACATTTATCCTCAATTGCGGTAACAAAAACAGGATAAAGGCATAACCTCACATGGATCTTCAATTATACAATCACTCTGAATTAGATTTCAAATAATCTCACATTACTCGTGGTGCACAAGCTAACCTGTACATCATGTTAATCTTAAAAAAAAAAAAAATAGGATAAAGGCATAACCTCACATTGATCCTCAATTATACAATCACTATGAATTAGATCCCAAATTAATATTTTTTCTCTCTCATCGACTCCCAATTTATCATAATTCATTGTTTGAGTCTATCCATCCAAAATCATTGTAAATCTTAGCAACAAACGTCAAGTTCTCTTTAAGATGGTCTTAATTTTCTATTCACAAACATTCGTTTTTAAAATCTTATAAAAAATTAACATGCAGTTGGCGGGCCCAATGGTGAAATTTCGATTCATTGTGTATCTAATTGAATGAAATCTCTATTGAGGGACCTAATTGAAAAGCAATGTAAATACTTGCGCCTTCCGAGTTTAGTAATTAAGTAGATTGCGACGGTTTCAAACAAGTAAATTGAACTCATTAATTAATTAATTACACTCATTAATGGTTAGTATACGTAGAATCTTCGAATAATCATATGAATGTCAATAAATAACAAAGATCCTGCTCTACACGCAACTGATGACTGCCTCTTTTGCCTCTTTCTAGTTTAACAAAACCCATTCGAGGATGGCTATAGCTGTTTGCCTCTTTCTAGTTTAACAAAACCCATACCCTCGATGGCTATGGCTATCAATCAAGTTTTTGTTGTTTATTAAAAATATTCGAGTTGCGAGAGAGAAAGGGATAAAGGAAAGAAATCAAACGATTCCTGATGAATTAAAGGAAAATTCCACACTGCCAGCTAGGATGATAGCATCTCCCCTCACAGTGACCTGTGGACTGGATATATAATGCATGGTTAACAAGTGGATAGGTTGTCTATCTGTTTTTGATATTTTAAACATTTTCGTGCAAGTAAATTGGGGAGTGATTGAGTGCCCTATAAAAAAATTGGGCTAAATTGTCTTAATTATGCAGTCATGTTAATAACTAGGCATTAATCTGCTCACTCACCGTTAGAAGCAGAGATTAAGTGAATAATTTATCTGGTTTTAAACATCCATGCACGTGAAAAGTCGTGTGAGAGTTTTACGCATCGAAGGATACAAAGATCTTGATTTTTTATGCTGGAAGTAGCATGCACATGAATATTTACAAATCAAAAGTGAAACAATTTTCAAAATGATTTGATTCGATCTCCATACATTGTTTTTTTCTTCGTTTTCTTAAAGAAGAGGTCTTGATATTGTAATTAAGAAAAATGGTTATTTATTAGCAATTTTTCCCGTTTGCAATTTCGATCGAAGAGAAAAGCAAAGAAGAGGTCTTGATATTGTAATCGTATCTAGTGGTTGAGTGTTTTTTTAAGAAAGCTCATTCGCTCGAAACAAATGATATTATTGTCAGAATACACACACCCACGACTTAGAATGGCCATCGGCCTAGTATGATGAGGCCTAGAGGTCTTTCACAATGGATACTAAATTTGATGGGGGGGACGACACCATCCACCATCTGAGAAAAGCCACTGCTAGCTAGCCGCTATGGAGCTGTGCCCCACATGGATATATATTACTCCCTGCCATTGAAATGGAGAGTGGATCAGATCAATGGTTAATGATGCAAAGCTCCACTGTATCCAAAAGGGCATTCAGTAGTGGATGAGAATGATGAGTAGCATGGAGCCTCCTCATATTTTCTAACATTCCATATTCTATCTCCGTGGGAATTTTCAACATTTGCTTCCTAGGTACGAAAGAATTTTATAGGGTGAAATGGAACCAAATTATACCATTTGGGGACCCACATTTGCACAACACACAGCTTTAGGGCATCTCCCGTGTGCTTTGTAACCTTTAAAAGCACAAAGCAGACGTTTTTTTCATTGGATTCTGATCTGCCATCGGTACTTCTCCGAGCCAACCCACCCCTCCGCTTTTCCTTCGCTTCTCTCTACGGCGATCATGATTTTTCTTTGCCTTTTCCCATTCTGGGCCATATGCTGCTCATCATGATGGTCATATTAGCTTCTTGTTGTCTTATGTTACGTGTTGACATTGTAAAGTGGCCCGCGTAGCTGTTGATCCCACCAGCAGGAGAAGAATTGTATGTAAATGCCTTTTCACTGACAAAGGCCAGGGATGCCAAAATATTTACCATGAAAATGAAGAAAAGGAGAGAGAGAGAACGAACTTTGCTTTCCTATCAAGATTACTCTTTCAAGTTGGCATTTAATCTGGTTTACATTTTCTTCCATCTAATTTGGATGCCGAGTTCGATTGACTTCTTGTTGCATTAGTAGTGTGTGTGTGTGTGTATAAGTTCTTGTTGCATTAGTAGTGTGTGTGTGTGATACTTGAAATGAGATTAATATAATTTGGAATTGATAAGCAAAGACCAAGAGTCTTCATTTTTTATTAAAATAAAAGTTGGATTCGATTTTATAATAATCTTTTGATTTGAGTTAACAATTATCTATAAGTAAGTAAATTTATATATTTTATTTGAGTTAAAAGCTAAGACTAATTTAAATTCATTCAAAAATCACAACCACTTAATCCCATATGATGCATAATTATTAAACCTGATCTTACTTGTTTGATTGGAAAAACTTAAAGCAAGTTCCATTTTAAATTGGAAAAAGCATGAATTAAGCTAAACTTGATTAATCTTCATGCTAGAATAATTTTGGATAAATCCAATCAGGTCTCCATTAATGATTTTTATTTAAAAAATGAAATGATATATTTTTTAAAAAATATTAATCTAAATTAATTTAATAACTCATCAATTGAGACAAAACTTATTAAAGCCGTTTAAAAATCATATACGAAACCAAATCTGTCAACTTTGGTGTCGGGATACGAATACAGTTTTAAATTTTTGACTAGCGTGGACTGTCTTGGCCAGCGAAAGCTATAGCGACAGTACCATGACCATGAAACAAACAAAATCTCGAAGGGCTGGATGATTTTCTTTGGTGTCTAAGGGGCCTGTGATTTGATATTAAGTAGTTTGGTACTAGCCGGAACTAAAAAAGTTGTAGGATTTACTTGCAATTATTATTAAATCTGATCCACAGGTTAAATTTAAAATATATTTCTTTATTTTTTTAATTTTTTAAAAATTTTTAAATTAAATTGTATAAGAGTTATACTGATATAACTTAATTAATTTGACTGATTTAAAAGTAACATAGTAGATTAATAATAAAAAAATAAAAGATAAACTTAAAAAAATAAAATTAAAAAAATATTTCAACTTGTTTTTTTACTTAATCTAATTTTAAAATTAAATTGTGTAAAAATTATTTTGATATTATATAATTGATTGGTTAGTTTAAAAATAATAAATTTAGTTTAAGGATAAAACTGAAAAAAAAGAATAAAATTAAAAAAAAATAGAAAGGCTGAATTGAGAAAAAAGAAAGAAAAAAAAAATAGAAAAGGAGAGCTAAGTGTTCACACAATGGAGATCAGACCGGTAATTTTAGCATGAAAAGGTGAATGAGGAACCGAATACGATGCAAGTTAGCTATGGCCCAGCTCCTCGTTAGGGGCACAGATACTAAACTGTGTTTCAACGGGGCCCCGCTGTGACATGAAGCATTTTAAAGGGCTCGTAGCCATCACGCCCTTCCTTGCGGACCATGATATCTCTTCTACGAGGAAGTCATTCCCTTTTGAGCCCCAAACACAGCCTTCTTTCATTGCCATCACTTCATTCCTCGTTTGGTTGCCCTTTTCTCTTTAATATTCCGGTAATTCTTGTTTGGACAAGTGACCTTCACCGTATTGTTATTTACTACGATTTTAAAAGATTTCATTACAGAAAATTAAACCTCAACAGCTCCAAATTACCTCCTCCTCCTCCTCCTCCTCCTCCTACTGTTCTTTCTTTCTTTCTGTTTTTAGATAAATTTTTATTTTTTTATAGGAACATACATTTTTTTTAATTTTAATATCCTTGTGTTTAAAGTATAAGCTTGTTCTCGTGATCATTTCACAGCCTGGGAACTGAACAATTAACCATCAAATTACTGTTTTGTGAAACCAATTTCTAATCCTGCAGTGTGTTCTATTAATATCAATATAGTGCTATTTAAAGCATATATTTGATATAATGATATAAAATACTTTTTAAAAGTATTTTATATTTTAAAATATGTTTAAATAATTTTTTAAATAATGTTTTTATTTATGATATCAGCATGTATAAAAAAACATTAAAAATAACATAAATTTAATGTTTTTATTGAGGCTAAACATACTCACACGTAGTTTCAAACGTAAAAACAAAAAAAATTCACCAGGTATACATAAAGTGGTAAAAGTATAGATTCTGAGTTGCCTTTCGCTTTAATTGATCTTTGTCATGATGACTCATGATATATAATTGAATCCTGATCCTCTTTTGAGGGTGATTAAATGAAAACCCATCCTAGTTTTCCTGACCAATTGACAAGCTAGAACAACAACAAAAGTAAACCATCAATTAAAGCGACATGATCATAAATTCATAATGATGTCAAAAACAACATTTGTTTTTGTTAATAATAATATCCTAACCTTTTTTTTTTGTCCTTATATATATATATCTCAAGTAGAGATTTGGCAGTTGATGGGCTGAAAAATAATGTGAGAAACTCTCCTTCGAAACATGTACGGGCATTCATCATGTGTCACCCTTGATAAACTCGAACCAAAACTTTAAACTTTGTCACTACTCACACCTAGCCTTGTAGAGTAAATAAAGTGCAACATTCTCTTCTTTTTTCTTTTTAATTATTATTTATATGGAGAAAATATATAGTTTTTGAGGGTTCTAAAGAGTAATGATTATTTTTTACTTTGAATTGAAATAATATTTTTATTTTTATTTTTTAAAATTATTACTAATACCAGCTTGTCAAAATAATACAAGAGTTTAAATAAAAGATTAAATTTTTAAAAAATATGATTTCAACCTCATCCCAAACACATATACGTGTCACTTGTGCTTCGAAATAGCACATACTAATTAATATCAAATAAAAAGAAATATATCTAGAATGAACAATTTCATTCATCCACCTACTCTGCTTCTTGTTTCAGTGTGATAGGGGAGGGTGAAAAAACAGAAATCCAAAAGGGAATGGTGACAAACCAGCAATCCACTGCTAGACGTCACTCATATTGTGGTCCACCACACGTACAGTGGTCCACCGGTCCATTGTATTTATTTATTTATTTTTGGTTTGTAATTGTACACGCAGAAGCCAAGCTCGTCCTGTTCACAGTGACTTAAACAGGCATGCCTCATGCTCATAACCTTCTCGTTTGTTGTTTTGTATATGGAGGTTACAGTAGTTTTTAGTGGGTCTGTCATGGCCTGGTCTGGCCAGCAATCTTGGACACCGCATATGCAGTACGTGGCTCACATGACATCCACCGGCGAAAAGCTTACAACGTACTTGTAGGAACGCAATGCTACTTTTAGTCACAGAATTAGACAAGGAGCACAAGATTCAACCGCGTTCATCGCAATAATGCAATCTGGGACCTGTGCGTCAGGCAAACAACAGTCCAGGTTGCAAGATCTCAGCAGGCATGGACGTGCTTAACAGAGCTTCCCAGTAACCATCAAGATCTGGATCTAGCCCATTTTTACATCTAGAATCTTGGTGTCAAGAATCTCAAGTCCCCACTGGCCCAGCTGAGTGACTGATTAGTTGAAGCTGTGTTAGAATCTGTATGGAGGATTTGTTGAGTGTCTGGGGACCTTAGATCTCCAACAACCGGCATTGTTATTAATACCTTCTTCCCGTATGTCTGGTCTTGCTGCTAAAATAGGGAAAAACAATTCCATCCATCGTAAAAAAACCAAACAATTCAACGTGGTGATCATGCTCAAATATTAATGCCGTCAGCCCCATTTCCTCAATCACACGGAACTAGACCCATGTTTGAAAATGGACTTGCCCAGCTGGAACAAAGTTGGAAATACCACTGCGAAGAGCAAAGAAGGCACTGCAAACTCAACTAGTCAGGTCCAGTGGGCTATGAGTCCTTGTGTTTCTGAGCTCAGTTTAGGTAAGCTGTTGAAGGCTGGGCTAGCAAGTGAGATAGAAGGACAGACCTCAATTTGATGAAGTGAACTAAATGGGATATAATAGCGAATAGTACCAAAACATACAGTCCGTTAATATAGGCAAGATGCAAGGCTATACCATATAAAGCGGACCAAGGCCCAGGATTACAGGAAATCTAGGCGGTCCAGTAACTAGGGTTAGGGCCTAGGGGTGATGTGCTAAACTTAACCTACCTGATATGTCAATATGTTAAGTGGGTCTTACTTCTGATTGACTATGGTGACATAAGCCCGTATCAAGCCTGTTGTTAGTGTCTAGGCTCTCTTCATTTTGGAAAGTAGAGCTGGAAACTTGACTCCAGTTTGTCCACCATAAACAATAAGAATCAAGCCCCTTTTCTTCCATTTTCTCTCTTGGAAATATTCCAGGAAAGTGATGGCTCCCCACTACATGTTCTTCAAGTTCAAATTTATGAAGCATCTCTTTACCACTTAGATTGCATTTTATTAGTATAACAGGATACAAATAATATATACGAAATAAATAGAAATATGCTTGGTTTGAAAAACAAATGCATAAATAAATTTGTCTCTAAAACAATTCTATCATTTTAAAATAGAAAAAAAAAACAAGAAGAAGAAGATAAGAGGACATGTCTCCTCTATCACGCCTCTCTTTATCTGGGCTCTCTTCATTTTTTTCTATACCAAGATACAAATCTTCGATGGTTAGATCGAAATGAGCTTATTAAGGTAAAGAATCGTCGACTAAGAAATGCACTGCTTTGTAGGAACCGGAGACTACAAGTAGAAAACTTCACTTCTCCATGACCTCGCCATTTTCAACAAAGCTTGCTCGCCCTTTGTATGCGGTGGATCGGTCTCGTGTAGATGACTCGAATAGATAACGATGCTCCGTCACTCATTCACATGCAAATGCAGCTTGTAACTAGCAAAACGACACGCCTTTGACCATATCACTGAAAACTGACATGCCTCTAATTATTTAACCTTCGCCTATACGGGTTTTGTTGAAAGAGGAGCCGAAGCCTCTTGGTTACGTGCTTTGGCCCTTTTGAAAGGAAGCAGAAGGTCAAAGATCAACTAACAACAGACATTTATTATTGTCCGACAGTACAATGATTTTGCATCTGCCTTGATTATCAAACTAAACCTAATGTAATTTTGTACAGATAAATTTTTGCATTAAACAGAGGTGTGTTCAAGGCTTCAAGCATCACATTCTACTGTATATGGTTCCAGCCAATATCTCCTCGCGAAGAAGTCAAGCTCAATAATTTGAAGGGTAAAAAGACGAAGTTGGATCAGGTGAAACAGAGCAGATGGAGCATTTCCTTTCACGTGGCTTGATGCCATTAGCCTCCCGCAAGCCCACAGCAAAGGCCACCATTCCATGATTGCAAAACCCTGTACAGACAAAATTAAATATTCAAACATTTCACTCTTTTAATTAATTAATTAATCATAGCCATTAGCAATACAATTATTTAATATTAATAATATTTAAAAGCATAGTAGTAGTTATTTATAAAAATGTTTTTTTAGTTTTAAAAAATTATTTTTAATATAAAGATAAAAAACAACAAAAAAATTTAAAATATTAATTTAAAAAATACTTTTTAAAAAATACAAACATTATCTTAATTATTATTATTAGATCGAGTGTATTTTTTTTAGATAGTTTTTATAATTATAATTTTTAAAAAATAAATTTTAAAAGTATGATTAGATATAAGTTTTTATAATTATAATTTTAAAAAAATAAATTTTAAAAGTGTGATTAGATATAATTAATTAGATTTAGATATGTATTTAGTAAAAATTATAATTGAGGTTTATATATAACAATAAAATATAAATAAAATGTTTGGTTGTAAAAATGATTTATAATTGAAAATGCATCAAAATATTTTTTTATTTTTATAAAATTATTTTTAATATTAACATATTAAAATAATTTAAAAATAAAAATAAAAATAAAAAAACAAACAATATTTTACAAAATTTAATTAAAAAATCATATAAAAGCTGCTTTCCATAAACCATATTTCAAACTCAGTTTTTCAATTAATCTGCAATATAAAACACAATTTAATGCAGTATCAAATATCTAACTATTTTGTTTACATCACAAACACAAAAGTTAATAGTTATAACTAAACAAACACACTCGAAGCGGTGTCAGGTTTGTGAGTTCGGGTAGATTAATCTATTTGTTTTTTCAAATCATAATCAGTCATGAACCGACCCGAATTTTTAACAAATGTCGCACCGATTTAACTCCCTTCTAAAAAGACAAACCCATCCGAGCTTCTTAACAATGATCAAAGAAAGGAAGAACTCAATTAATAATGCTAGAAAGGGTATTATTGAGGAGAGAAATGCATAATAATTGAAGCATGCTGGAATCTCTACAATTTTTTTCATTAATCAATTAATAAATAACGGGATTTACAAATAATCACTTCTCTCCCTTGTTTCTGTGTCCCATTTTTCAAGTCTCCGATACTTTTCTTCCACTCCAATTCGAACCCGGGACGACTCGGTAGTTAATTCACCCACCCCATCTTGCCGTCTCCTTGCATTCTCCGGAGTGTCTCAGTAATCCCCCTCCCAATCCAGTTCTTTCTCGAAAAAGGAAAAAAAAAAAAAAACCCACCAAGTTTACCTCTTTGTACATAGGTAAGCAAACCCAGTAATCATTAACATCTAACGAGTCGAGTTGAATTTTTAACTCGTCAGCTACATCGTATTTTCAAATCTTCAGTGGAGAGCTTCACTAACTCGGACCGAGTGAACACCGGGTCAGGATCAGAGGTTCTTTTCTCTCCTTATTTTTTCTTAGCTTGTCCTTCTTTCCACCTCACCAGAATGAGTTATCAGAATGAAGCAAGGGTCTTGAATCGGTCCAAAAATCAAGATTAGCACTTTTAACACCAACGTGGCAGTATCTCTGCAAATCCTCAAGATTCACAAACAGGTCTGATTTTCCATTCTCCGACCGTGAAATGCACCGAATCATTTCCTCAAAAAAGGTCTCATCGCATGGGATCGTTAATGGGCCTTGGTTAGAGAACCCAAACTCTTCTTCGGCTTGCACGAGGAGCCTTTTAAAGATGGGGTGGTTCAGGTACGTCGCGCGAACCACAAATCTCCTGCAACCAGTCCCTACACAGACCGCTACGTGTCCAGCTGGAACATCTGATGGCATGCGATTGGCTGACATTCGTGCCTTGTTGCGCCAACGCCTAAGCATTTGACGAAGCCTCACTATGTGTCGGATTTTGGCGCACTTTGCTAGCCCAGCTGACATTTTCCTGGCAAATTCTAATTTTAATGGAAAGCAAGAGAAAATAGAGAATCTCTGGGTTTGGCGTGCGCTTTGAGCTGTTTCTGTGGCTTCAATAATAGACGGTGAGAGGGGGATTGGAGGGGTTTTGGACGGTAGGAGGAAGAAGGTTTTTATAGGGAGTGGAGTTTGAAGATGCCCTTTGGTTTTGAGATAATTACAAGGTTGTGTCTGCAGTTGTCGCAATATTTTATATGCCTTGCGTTTTCGGCAGATTTGCAAGGAGATATCAATGGATGTGATGTTAACTTTAGGACTGAGGTTGGATTTTTAAAAATTATTAATTTAAATTTTATAAATTTTAAAAGTATTAAAGATTTGTTATTTTAGGAAATATAGGATTAATTGAAATAAATGTAAGTTAGCTGGATATTTATGTTAATAAATAAAAAAAACAAGACATCATGAGTTTATGATAGTGAAATAATATTAAAATATACGTGGCAGTATTTAGATAAAACTAACAACAAAGGACAATGTTTATTGCAGGGGCTAGATTTTGTGAAAGATTCTGCTTACGATACATTGCATTCTGCTTTATGGTTTGGACATCTTGGTCATGTGTGGATTGTGGCTGTGAACTCCAAGCATATATCATGTACTGTGCTTGATCTCTATGCATTGTCTTTATAAAATTGTTATCGTCCAAGTCATCTAGTTTGTTTAGTGTATTATTTTTTTTATATACTTTCATCTTTTTTAAAGGTAGAATCGTGTAAGGTTTTTTTTTTTTTTTAATTTCAAGGAGTTAAACGCATTTAGAAAATGATAAATTCGGGAATATGAAATATGTACTATATTTTATTTTTAAAAAAAGCTCTTGCTGTCACGCAACATGGTTTATTGAAAAGATATTACATAAACAAAATGTAATTGAATTAATATTAATGTTATTATTTTTTCTTTGAAAAGATATCGAATTTGATTCTCTAGTAGTAAAAAAAATATAAAAATAAAAAACAGGAAAATAACATGGAAAATTTAAACATGAATCGAGTGAGGATCATCGATCGGTCAAGCTCGGGCTTAATTTGAATTCCCTTAAATGTTACAATCAATGCCACTAGGAGAATTGGGGAAAGTTAAAAGAATCTACTAAATTTGAGTAAGTTCACATGCATATCAGGCACCAGACATTGTAAATGCGTTCAGTACCGCTGGTGCCAAGAGTCAAGCTAAGCTTAATTCGGTGAAGACTTTCATGAGACACCAAAACGCAGACTAGAAAACTGACAACTCGGAATAGGAGCTTTGTCTAATCTAGTTATCGATCAGAACCCGAATCAGTGCTAGCTCGGGGGAAAGTTCGGTTAACTGCAAGGTCCAAGCTGCTGCTAGAGGGCAGAGCATCGGGCTCTGAAATGGTGTATTTAAGCAAACAGCTGACAAGTCCACCGTAATAAATGCATAAACACAGAACGAGGAAGATAAAGCTGATAGCACAAGGGTTTTTTTTTTTTTTTACTGGTCCTGCTAGCCATTTTAAACTGTGGGAGCAGCTTGAATCCATGAAAACAGTTGCAGCTGGGTGCAGAAGCAGCCAAATTCCATGTTCTTGTAAAATTCAACCCATCAGAACCGTACGGCAATAAGAGGTCTGATAAAAGGAACTGAGAGGGAATTAATGGTTTGTCCATTCGGGATGCTTTAAGCGCACGAAGTAGAAATACAAAACCAGAAACCCATCACATGCAAAGGTGGACAAAAAGGTTCTCTTTCTATAGCTGGTGGTTGAGCTCTTGGCCATTGAAGATGCTTTTGCCTCCGAAAATTTTCTTTAAAATAAGACGTAGCTCTCCTTAAAGTTATTTTGTATTCTTCATATCTGACCTTGCTCCATGTGCAAGGATGCCCCATTTTCCCCTTTCTTTATAATCCCAAGACAAAATGCCAAAGTGCCTCTTCCTACTCTCCACAGTGCCCGTATTTGAACATCCTATCCTTTCCATAATAATAAATTAAACTCACTTCATTTTTAATCCCAAGATCATAACCTGCATATGGCACTTTTATGCGACCGCACCAAGATCAATCATTTTCACTATTGTGAAAGCAATTCTTTGAATGGTCAAGACGGGCCACTTAGGATTCATGGGTCCACGTCCATGTTATCTGAGGCTTCATGCATCCCCCCATATGTCACGTTAGCAGCCTAAATACCCCACTTGTTAGGATTTAAGGATCATACTGTTTATAATTCCATTTTCAATGTTTTGACACAATAACTATATTTCCTAACAAAACCATCATTGATAATAAAAATAAAATAAAACCACTCTGGTTTCCCAACACAAGAAGATTATGCATGGCACCATTATTTTCTTTCCTTGTTTTTTTCTCCATTTAAAATCTTCCCATTTGTTTCTTACTGCGTGCACAAATGCGAGAGGATCTCAGGAATATATGCAAGATTTAGGGATCGAAGGGTATTCTACACACTATGCAACTAGCTCCAGGTAGGTTAAGCACTGTTCGGTTTAAAAGGGTTTTTATGCTGTAATTAATTAAAACTCTAGAACGATTTTATTTTTTTTGAAACGTATTGATGGAAAAAACTAAAAAAAAGGTTTTTTAGTATATCAATAAATATATATAAAATTATTTTATAATAAGAATATCGTGGGCACATATAAAAAAATATTTTATATCAACGAAAAAAAAAAAAGGTTCCATTTTCAGGCAGATAACGAATAAATTATCATCCCTGCTAGGGGGTACCCCCTTATAATCTGTCGTGAAATTGCAGGAGGAGGGTCGTGGGTCCCATTGAAGGGGATGACATGGCAAAACCCTCCATGGACCTTCATTTATGCATTGTATTGAACGGATGCCGTTATCCCACGTCATCGTCTGGGCTGACATGGCATCGTCCGCCTTGGAAGAGACCAGAGGGAGTGGGGTTATTTACGGGACCCACTATAGAATCCAGTGGGCCAATAGGACCATATTTTATGTTCCACAAGATTGAAAAAGGGGTGAAGTAATTGGAAGCGAGGGCGATAATGGTGGAGCGTAGACACTGCTTTTTAGGAAGGGCGTCTAGGTTCGTAGCCGCTTAGTTGTACTGGACTGTGTCACGGGTCTCACGGACCCAATACCAGCCGTTTCCTTCTTGTACGGCTGTCTTTTTACTTGAAAATTCGAAAGTAAATAGTGGACTTTCTTTTCTTTTTTCTTCTATACTATCGCATCAACTTTGGCTTTTCCTTCCTTTGATTCCAGAATATTTGTTTACGTGACCGGGTATATTTTTAAGAAATTATATCAGAAATAACCTTTTTTAAAATATTTTTTTAATATATTCGTAATTAAAAAATATCTTTTAAAAACATCGGGAATCACGTTACAGAACACGCACTTTAAGGTTACATATTTTTATAATATTGTTTTTGAATTTAACTCAAAACCATAATTTAACCAAATTTGAGTACTCGTAATTTAAATCAAATTAAAAAATTAATTTAACTCAAAAATATAAATTAATATAAATATATAGGTAAAATTTTAATATATAATTTATATTATTTTCTAACACATCATTTTAAATAAAAAAATTTTAAACTTAAAAATTATATAAGTATACATTCACTTATACTTAATTTTATTAAATAATAAGTATACATTAACTTATACTTAATTTTATTAAATGAAATTATGATAGTTTGCTCAATAAAGTTTTGATACAAAGATTTAATTCAACTTAAAAATTTAAATTATTTGACCAGATTCTAATATATAATTTATATTATTTTTTAATATATTATATTAACTTGTGAATTAATATAATAATTTATTAAATCATGATCTAATTTATATGAGGTTAATTAAAATATTTATTTGAAAAAATATTATTATTTTATATTTTTTTAAAGCATGAGTTAGTCTGGATATATTTACCCGACTTAAATAAATCACCGCGTAGAATCCTATACTTAGTTTAAACATCAATTACCGAAGACTGTTTTGTATTGCTAGTGTATTGTACTCAAAACAAGTCTCAAACATTCATACTATGACATATATGGGAACTTTTGTTTTTCATGATGCATGAAATTTATGTTATTTTAAGCAATTAGATAGAGGTATTAAAATATTCCAAACATGGATGTAGGTAATTTTTAAAAAATATCTCCTCAAAAAATACGCGTGAATGCCACAATTGTCATGGACAATTAACTGGATGCATGAACATGTAGAGTCAAATTAACTCAAATCACGGCTTGGTTTTTCTTGTGATAATATTGGGGTACGACGGCTATCTCGATGAAAAATAAATTATTTTTTTAACAAAAAAAAAAAGAAAAAAGAAGAAGAACAATGGAGAGACAGACTAAGAAAAATGATCACAAAGACAAGAATGATAGGCTGTTAATTGCTTTTAGAAGGTGGAAAGAGGACGTGTGTTTGCCATTGTTTAAGTTACACCAGAAACCTGTTGTCATTATCACCAGCCATCAGTTTGTACAGATGTATCTTTGTTTGTCGTTTGTTTTAGGAATCTAACTCTACTTTAATGAACCTTTTTATCCCTTAACAGAATTTTAAAATCCTTGTAATAAGTTCTGTTCAGCCCGGCAAATTTGCTTGCAGGTTGATAGTTTCTTGCCGTTTATGTAGCTGGCACATGCTAAGCCAGTTTAGAGGCTCTTTGTTAGTATTATCAAATAATTATATCAACTAAAAAATTTTAAAAGCTGGTTATAATTTTTAAAATAATTTTATATTATTCTCTATATGCTTTTGAAAACTTTTTAAATTTAAAAATTATATAAACTTATATTATTTTATATTTAATTTTAACTAACTTGGAATGAGAATAATAAAATTTTAATTCGTGTGATTATTTGATTAACAAAACTTTAATATTATATTAAAATATTAATAGATGTTTTATAAATTAATATAAAAATTTAAATTTAAAAAAAAAAATTTATACTAAAACACGAGCAGCTACATTATCATGGGTTATGCTTTGGATTTTACATACAAATCACCAACTTTTGGCTTATACAAAATGCTTATGGGTGGGTGACACGCAATGACGGAGGCAAGGGAGGCTGGAAGGGACCTCAGCCTTGTAAGGAAATGTTTTTTTCAATTCTTCTCTTATAAATATTTATAATTTTAATAAAAATAACTGAAATTTTAATTTTTTAAAATATTTTTTTAATTTAGCAAAAATAACTGAAATTTTAATTTTTTTAAAATATTTTTTTAATTTAGCCCTTTTAATTTTTTTATTATTGCTCCGCCTCCGGTGACACAAACCAGGTGGGTTTCTAAGGTTAATTTGTTTCTGTTCATCATGTTATGGTCAAGTACAGACCATTGAGATAATGCAAACGTGAGGTTGTCTTCCAGCTCAGGCTCCAGACAAATCACAGAATAAGGTGACAAACTAACTGTAGACATGACCGACCATGGATATCGTTTGATGCTCCAAGAGAAACTGAGAGTTCACATATAAGGTCCAAAGCATATTTATCTTAACAATCGATCATCATGTCAGAGAGAAGATTATGTCCACGCATGCACATGAATTCTATTGCCAGTCTATGATTAAGATTATAGTTCAAAAGTAGCCGATGATCTGGTTTTGAATTTATCCGACCTCGTGTTCTTCTTGTAGGTAATTTACTAGGGAATTGATTATAAGTCTGCCTTGGTCTCAAAATCACCGACCTTGATTCAATTAATTGCCAGGTTTATACATATATCCTGCCTGTCTAGCTGCTTGGTTGCGGTGATGTACGAAACAACATGTTGTTGTTTTTCTAGATTGACGATAAATTCCAATTTCCATGTACGTTAGAAGACAAATCTTAGCTATTAAATCTGGCTGGATGAATTTACATGGTGTTTATCAATCAAGTATAATAACTTTAAAATAGTTTTTTTATTAAAAAAAATGTTGTCCGATATCATTTTGAGCTCCAATATATAACCCTGTGACCAGAACCCTTAATTAAGTTCGACAATTACGAGACAAACAGCTTAACACCCTGTTAATCATTTATAAATATATATTAATTCCCAAATAAAATGGACCAGCTCATAAATTTGCGAGCCAAGAGCACTGTATATCCTTCCAAGTTTTATAAATACTCGAGCCTGATAATCGACCAGCTCATCGGGTTGGCCATTGACGCTATTGATATATAATGCACAGGTAGCAAGAGGAATAAGTCAACAATATTTAAAAGGATGCAGCCATGTATATTGTATAAAGGAAATCCCCACAAATTCAGCAAATAATCCCTTGCCTCCTGTATAGGATTATGCAACCATCATTCAAGTCTAATATCAAGCTTGTAACGGCAAATAAATCTTCAATGTAAATACAGTGTAAATGCTAGACGCAATCTTAGCTTTGTTTCTAAATTCAAGTCTGCAGTCCTATGTATATATATGTTAACAGTTGTATGATTCAAATTAACAAAAAAAATTTACTATTATGAAGTTTATCAATTAGCTCGATTTTCTAAAAACTTCATATCTTCATCATGGTATCAAAGCGAGAAATCTCCAACGAGAATTCGATCCCTCACAATCATAATCCAATCTCAACTCCACCCTCTCCAACTGAAACACCCCTGATTGCTCTCAACATCACATCTCAGATAAATGATAAACTTACCCCCTCTACATTTCTTCAATGGCATGCTCAATTTGAAGCCCTACTCATCGGATATGATCTTCTTGACTATGTCGCTGGAGAAAAAACATGTCTCATACCCACCAACACATCAATATGTGTTGTCCAACGAACTCACTGGATAAGGCAAGATAAGCTTATCCTCAGTGCCATTTTGGCATCTACATCTACTGTCATCACTCCTCTCATCTCAATGGCCAAGACATCAAAGGATGCATGGCACAAATTACATACTCTATGTTGTAACCCAATTTTGGATTCACTAAAATTTTCTCGAATGTTATTTTATTTTATTATTCATAACAAAAAAAATAAATAAAAAAAGTTTAAAATATATTTTCTCGAGTCAACCGCATCTTTCGATCAAAACCGA